>NC_081420.1:47037563-47337563 GCF_949786415.1 Peromyscus eremicus
TCTTGTCCATATTTCCATCCAAATTATCTCTCCACACTATGCCCACTCTGATTGTACCATGGTCATGTCTAGTTTAGAGTCTTGAAAGGACTCCCAGCCCCCTCCTTTGCCTTCCCTCCAGCGTGTTCTTAAAGCAGCAGCCAGACTCTGGACATTCAATGCCAACCAGATCATGTTACTTTTTATTCAGGCATCTTGAGTAACTCCATGCCTCATGTATGGCCACTGCTATCCTTCCAAAGAACTAAGCCTGCCATGATCTGTCCTCCGGTTTTAATTCTAACTTTATTTCCCACTGTTCTCCCCTTCATTTCTTTTGGTCTGGCTATGCTGGCCTGCCTCCCTGCCTTTTCTTAGAGGCTCAAGTGCTTTCCAACCTCAGGATGTCTGTGCTTGCTTCTCCCAGTGCCTGGAGTTCTCCTTTGGACATGCACCCTACCGCCCTGCTTCCTTTCCTTTCTTCATTTCTTTATTGAAGTCTTTTCTCCTTCTTCTTCTTCTTCTTCTTCTTCTTCTTCTTCTTCTTCTTCTTCTTCTTCTTCTTCTTCTTCTTCTTCCTCTTTTGACAGGGTTTCTCTTTGTAGCTTTGTGCCTTTCCTGGAACTCCCTCTGTAGTCCAGGCTGGCCTCGAACTCACAGAGATCCACCTGGCTCTGCCTCCCAAGTGCTGGGATTAAAGGCGTGCACCACTGCCGCCCATCTTCTTATCTCTGGCACTTTTCCAGAAAACTCATGGAAATTTCATCTTCTATTCACAGCTTAAAATGTTAGTTTTAATTTGCTGTTCCTTATCAAAATGTCCTACTCTTAGAGTAAGGCATAATAGAAACTGTGAGTTATTGCATGCATAGCTTACAAAAGGCTGAGGATAGAGGATGGCAAGTTCAAGGCCATCTTGAGCTACACAGAGAAGTCCTGTCTCAACAATAACAACAAAAAAACTCATTCTATAACATGTGAATTTTCACTTTTTTGGTTTATGATGCTGCTATCTCCTCTCAAACGTAAGCTCTGCTTCTAGAGCTTAAACTCCATAATGTTCATTGTGTGTGTCCCGTCTGCCACAGCCGACAGTAAATGAAAAGCCCCCTCCCAGAGGATCCCTGGGAGGAATGGATTCCTGAGAAATGAAAACAAACAAAAAATACAAGTTAGGTGACAGGTTTGGATAGTCTGGGCCTCGCAGCAGGCCCTCCCACCTGATCTGGTTGACATAAATTACCTAGTCTTCAACCAACTGGGTCAATACCTGCCAGGCCTGTAGCCCAGACTCAAGTTTTGAATAGACTAGTTACTTTTCACTTACCATAGGATTACGTCCTGGTAAATCCATGCTAACTTAAAAATATGGCAAGGAGAAGATGTGTTTACTATACCAAACTTACTGAATAATTCATCTTAGCAGTGGAGTGCCCTATAGGGGGTTCACCTTCAAGATTTGTGACTGATTCTGCTATTTCACTACCCATTGTCACTAGATAGTATTAAATTACCTTATTGATGATGGGAAAGTTGAATGGGATGCTGAAATCAGTACAAAAAAGCCTTTAGTTGCTGCAGGCAGGGGTAAGCCCGTCAGTTTTGCATAATTCTGCCTAGACATATTGCTCATAGTACAAAGAAAATGTTTTAATGGTTTGTCACTGAAATCTGTTTTTAATTTAAAAAAAATACCCTGGGAGAGGCTATTCTTCTTAGAAGATAACTTTGCCATTGACTTAGTCAAGTATAGAGTTACATTATGACGTTTTCCCATCAGATGTCCTTTGGATGGAACATGAAGGATCAGGTAAAAAAGCAAGCAGCCCTGGGCTGATTGACACTAACGCACCAGCTCTGAGAGAATGGAAGTGGTAACAAGTGTTCATAGCTCATGGTCATGATCATGGCCCCAGGATCACGTCTGCCTAGAAGCTACTCAACCTTTTCCTCACAAAATCGGCTCAGTTTTACCCTCCACCCTGATTTTGTGTCTCTGACGCACAGGATTGGAGTCTGCAGAATAAACTGTTACGAAGAAGGGGCTGCATCCTCACATGGTCATCTTTATGTTTCCTGACCATGGAGTTAGAATTGTCCCTGTAAGAATAAATTAATTACCTTCAGAATCAATTGTTTCCCAAACTAGGGAGGGTCCATCAAAAAAAATGGGAAAAGACTGTCAAGTGGAAAAGGAGCTTGGAAGTTAAAAGTCAACATTTTTATTTCCATCTGTAAATCATTTTCCAGTTATAAATGTGCTAGATAGCTAGAGAAATATCTGAATATGTGAACAATTTAAGTAAATGAATATTTTAAAAAGGAGTAGCCTACTAGATGTGCTACTAAGCCCAATCTCTTCAAATAAAGCCAGGTCTGTTTGTCAAAGCCCCCTTTTTTCTTTAAATTTAACTGAAGTGATTAGTAATGGTGAAGGAGCTTGATAATTTGGAAGCATAGGATGACTGGTAAGAAAATATGTTACTAGGAGCTAGATCATGAAGAAACTTTCTCGGGGGGGGGGGGACCCAAAGACAATAATAAAGCTATATGCTAGTAAATTATACTGAACATATTATAGCATTAAGCTGAGATAAGAAAGGAAATCTGTTGGGACAAACAAGATCTGTATGTCCCAAGCAAAGCTGGGGGATTTCCTGCCACACACAAGCTTCCATACAAAGTCAGGCTGTTACTCTTTTCCAAGTGCTGTCCACCCCTTTTGTTACACCTGTGACACTAATTCAAGAGGCTTAGGAAAAATATTCAGATGTCTTAGGATCTTGAGACATGAATAGTTTTATTATGATTGTCGATATAGTTCTCTCATCTCTAAGACAAAGAAAAACGTTCCCAAGTCCACCCAGAATCATGCACCTGAACTTCACCTGTGGTTCCTCCTGAGCCACCCATTTTGGGTCTCCCACGTGGGAGAATTTGTGGGCAGGTTATTTCTTCTTCCACAAATCTGGTTGGTCCATTTATCAACAACTGAACATCAGATGATGAATACTCAGCTAGGGTCTTTCACCACAGACACAGGAGGGGCTCCTGGTGGGATTGGCCTCACTAAACTTGGTATCTCCTACTGGGAACCTAAATGTAGCTTGAGTTTTCCTGCCTGGCCCACAGTCAGGGCAAATCTCTGTCACCTGCCAATCTCACAGCCACTCAGACCCAACCAAGTAAACACAGAGACTTATATTGCTTACAAACTGTATGGCCGTGGCAGGCTTCTTGCTAACTGTTCTTATATCTTAAATTAACCCATTTCTATAAATCTATGCCTTGCCACATGGCTCGTGGCTTACCGGCATCTTCACATGCTGTTTGTCATCATGGCGGCTGGCAGTATCTCTCTGACTCAGCCTTCCACTTCCCAGCTTTATTCTCCTCCTTGTCCCGCCTATACTTCCTGCCTAGCCAATGGCCAATCAGTGTTTTATTTATTGACCAATCAGCAACACATTTGCCATACAGAACATCCCACAGCACCTAAATGTCCCTAACCATACTCAGGACAACTTAAAATAATCAATACTGTTAATTATAATCTTTTGTGAGGAGTGACTTGCTCTTGCCTTAGGAAAAAGAAACTCACTCTAAAACAGAAACTCTGGCTTTCCTCAAGAATGGGATTATGAAGACTTCTCATTATATTCTTTGTTACCTGTATGACTTGGATTTTCAGGCAAGAAAATGTACATTGTTTCTATGATTCTGAAAATATTTAAATGTTCAATATTTTATATTATATTGCTAGCTCTTTTTAGACAGAGAGTGTCTCACTATATAGCTTTGGCTGTCTTGAAACTTTCTGTATACCAGGCTAGACTTGAACTCACAAAGTTCTGCCTGCTTCTGCCTCCTGAGAGCTAAAATTAAACCATGTATACCCTACCCAGTTTTCTAGCTTTTATATATGTCCTATCTGTGAATGATCTTGTCTTCCTCAAAAATCCTCTATTTATCTAGCTTATGTATAATATTTTGCCTGCTTTCTTGGTTTTGTTTTGTTTTGTATAAAACCATCTCTTCCAGGTGACCTAGCCATGGCAGCTGATCATTAGACCAACAACGATGGTATTAGCACCTTTCAGCACTCATAAATAAAGGCAGGCCCAGGCAGAAGAATGACTGATTTATAAGACACTAGAGAGGACGCCAGAAGCTCTAGGAAGTAATGCAGGGATATGGGTCAGGATCCATCAGAGAGCAACTTTGGGAAGGGCTAGACCTTATGAGGGGGCCACCTTCGTGAGTCCCAGGTATCTTCAGATCTGTCTTTCCCATTAGACTTTACTTCTATCTTGTGAAATGAGGTTTTTACTACAACTAGGTTTTACCAAGGCCATAAATACTTGAGTTCAGACAAGGAACTGAGTGTAGTTGTGGGTTTTTTTTTAAGAAACAATTGCCTTAACTTCAGGATGTTTACAGATAAAACTTTACTCATGTCTGCCATGTGACTTCAAGAAGGTTACAGACCAAAGAAGAATTCTGTCAAGTCCAGTATGATAAACAAATGGATTTATTATAATTACTTACAGGACCTTGGGCAAGTCATGTGCAGCTCCACTTGGTTCTACCCCAAGTTAACCTTCTAACTCCTGTGTCCAAAGCCATATGCAGCTGGGGTGGGAGAAACTGATGACCAGAATCTCAGATGAGTCTTTTTATCCCTCTTCTCCTCCCAGGATGGAATATTAAAGCTTCATCACCATTGACATAGATATCAACTATATTGTCCTGGTTATTTTATTGTCATAACTGTGAATAAACTCTTCCATAATTCACTACAGCTGCTCTGCTTAATGATGACCTTGGTTATGTCACACCAGGAGAAAACAGCTACATTCCACTCCACCTCCTGCTCTGGTTTTATAATTTTTCAACACTGTCTTCTGTAATGTTATCTATGTAATGTGGGGTAGAGTGTTGGCTCCTTTTCTATTCAGGATGAGTAAACGTTTAAAAATTTTCTTACCCAAAATGCCATACAACATTGTCATGTGATAGCTTAGGGCTTCCAAGTCTTTACATTCATTCACTGTGATGAGGCCAGGTCCTTTGTAGCAAAAATAAACAGCTGTGCAGAGCTGTAGAGCCAAAGATGGGGTGAAGGCAAGAAGTAGAAACACATATCTGGTTTCTTTTCCACAGGCATCTCACCTGTCCCCCTGCGGTTTCTTGATTTCCACAGGCTGGAGCTCATTGTTGAGAGAGAATCCCATCCAGGTGCTGCTCTTTGGGTGCTAGGAGATTTCTAGATATGTAGCTAGATTGTTTTTAATCACCACTCACTTTCCTCATGAAGTCTCAGCACACAGAGATTGCAAAATATCAAGGAAACTTGATGCTCCTATTCCTCTTCCAGAATCAAATTTTCCAGTTAAACAAGTAATGAACTATAAAAGGCAGTTTATAATAATAAAAGCCTGAAGGGAAATATACCAAAATCCTTAGTGGTAAGTGCTAAATAAGTAACATTTACTATGAATGTTCCTTTCCCCCTTCCTGTTTTACTCTGCTGTATGTATTTGAATAATTGGATTAACAGTTGTCTTAGGACAAATTGTTACTGTGCTTGAGGTCTATGCTAGGTGTTTCCAGTTACTCGGCTTCTTATTAAAAGAATTAAAATAAGGGTACACTGTTTTTTTTTTCCCCATTAAATTCAGTAACTGCCCCTTAAGCAAGTGCTGTCCTAATTGGCAATTGCAACTTGGCAGCTACCAGTAGCAGTTCAGCTGCACTGGCCCTAGCCAGGCAGGAATTCTGTTCCCTCTGGCCCTGGCTCTATCACTGCCACTAAAGGGAACTTTACCTAGATCTCTATCCCTCCACAGAACTCAGCATTCAAAGGTTGAGGTGAAATCCTGCTCGCTCAGAGAGGCTGAATAGCAAATAGATAACCTTCTCTCCTAGCTCACAACTCCCCCAAAACGAGCATCCTTCTGCTCAGTCCCCACTTTAAGAACCCTAGCTACACATGGTTCCTCCCTACCACTTCCTGTCAGTTAGATGCTGACTCAGTCTCCTGATACCAGGTTAATTTTATTTAATCAAACAAATGTAACACATCTTTGCATCATTAAACAAATATTCTACAGCATAAATGAATGTAAATCATCTTAAATTAATATTCCACGATAGCACACAGAGATTACAAAATATCAAGGAAACTTTATTAAAAAGCAAAGTTACAGTAAAGATCAGAAGTAAATATGTGGTCAAGAGTGACAGTGGGTCACATGGGTGAGGGTACTCCAGGTCGTCAGTTGTTGTTTGGGACTTTCTTTTATGGTGTTCAAGAGAAGGAAGAATCTTTTTCCTAGAGGTTATATATAGTGAGTTAGGTTCTCTATTTTGATTGTCACTTAAGTTACATAAGTTTTTTTCCTATCATCCATGTCTCTTTCCACGATACCTCTGATTTTAATTATATGCACACCTAATTGTGCACTAGCATAAGATGGTATTTTTTTTCCTTAAAAGCTCACCAAGAGACACTATTTTAATTGCATTTGCATCCAAGACCAGCTCAAGTCTTGATTAACTCCCCTGCTTTCCTACCCGATATAACTGGGAGTAATATTTGAATAGTAACTCTCCATTCTTGTTGATAGTCAAGGGGAAGAGGAACTTATTCCAATGCTCAGGGTCAGGTATACTTGCAACTCAACGCAGGTAGGGATCCTAGATTGCTAGGTGCATTATTGTCACAGGGGTGTGTGCATAGCCCAAGCCAAAGGGAGTTACAAATTGCTAAACTCTTCCCTGTGCTTGCCTGGCTCACAGTGAAACAAAAGTTTTTTATATCATTTAAAATCTAGTCTACGAAGGCTACAGAGATAGTTCAGAATCTAAGAACACTTGCTGGTCTTCCAAAGGACCTGAGTTCAGTTCCCAGAATCCAAATCAGGTACAACAACCATCTGCAACTCCAGTTCCAGAGGATCAGATTCTTCTGGTCTCTAGGATGTCTAGACTCATGTGCATACACCCACATGTGGGTGCACACACCCACACATAATTTTTTTAAATAATAATAATAATAAATATTTAAAAATCTAGCTTATGAATTCCTTGAAGACTTAAACAGCCCTGGACAGCTACTCTTTCATCATATTCTTGTGAAAATTATGAGAATACCATTGTAATAGTGTTTTGGGGAAAACTGGATCAGGAAATAAGGTATGCAACCTGACATGAGCCAGGAAGCAAGTTTATTGTCTAGTGTTGATACACACAGACTCAGCAGATGTCTGTCTAAGGACTGAGCCCCAAGTTAGTTAAACCAAGCAATTTATACCTCTTCTGTACCCTTGATTGCTCCCACCCCACAGCAACCCAAAGTGACATATATTTTGATTGGATGTATTATGTTTGATTAACAGAGTTTGCTGAATTGCTCCATAAGCAGAAAATTTTCCCTAAGCAGCAGAATTTACCACAAGCCATTTATAATAGAAATGGGAGAGAGGAGGAATTTGGTTACAGAGGAAAGAGAGATACTACAGTGGGGCTGACTGGCCTGTTTTAGGTGTTTTCTGTTAGCTTGTTAGGGCCCCCTACTACAACAGGCTCCATCCTAATTATTCAAGGTAATATTTCCAAAACCACTGAATTCTGAATTTAGAACTGTTCATAAATAGCTCACTAGAATTCATTTTCAAACTGTCAAAATAACAATAGAGAACTATTCTGTGCTCTCTGTTAAGGGTGGAAGAACACCAAGGAGGCTAAGAACTGAAGATTATTGCAAAAAAAGGACCAGTGGAAAGAGATGCCAGGCAGAGGAAGAACCAAGTACCTTTTAGCACTATAATATTCCCTGCAGGGATGGGAGGAAGTGGGAGGAAGCAAACAGCAATGAAGCCGGTGGTAGGAGCACGGCCAGATCCACTTTTCATGTTTATGTGAAGGACGTCTCTAGCCAGTGTTTGGAATGCAAACCTAAAGAAGTGGGAAGACACTGGAACAAGAGAGTAACACAAGGAGTCTTCCTTCCCAGATTTAAAAATAAAAAAGTAAATCATTACATCCATTGTAGAGAATATATCTAGGGCAAGGGTGAGAATGCAGACCATTAGACTTGATTGGGATTAAGTAAGAAAGAGGCTATAATGGAGGCAGCAAAAGTGGTGAGAAGCAGATGAACTCTAGAAAACTAAAATGTAGAGGCAGATGATCTCAGCACTTGGGCAAAGATTATGATGTGGGGGGTATAGAGGAATTGATATTGATTTCCATGTTCCTGACAAGGAGATTTGAGTGCATGGAGGAACTATTATTAAGTCTGGACTTTAGAAAAACAACTGGACATGAGAACAAAGACTCTGGGCTTGGCCAGGGTACCAGTGAGATGTCCAGTGTGTTGGCACTAGGCCTGAACTCCGAATGAGTGCTTTGAGCTGTCACAGATGTTTAGGAGTTATCAGTGTTGGACAGTGTTGAAGGCTATCCTCAGTTTGTTTTGTTTGTCAGCTTGACAAAAGTAGAGTCAGTTGAGAAAATGCCCCTACCAGAGTGGCCTATGGGCAAGTCTATGGGGCATTTTCTTGGTTAATGACTGGTATGGGAGGGACCAGACCACTATAGGGCGTGCCAGGTGGGAGGTGCCTCCCTGGGTCGATGGTCCTTGATGGTGTAAGAAAGCAGGCTGAGGAAGCCATGGGGAGGAAACCAGTGAGCTGTGTTCCTCCACAGCCTCTGCTTCAGTTCCTCCTGCCTTGGCTTCCCTCAACGGACTGTGGCCTACGACATGTAACCCAAATAAACCCTTTCCTTCCTTGGTTGCTTTTGGTCATGGTGTTTTATTACAGCAATAAGAAGCAAACTAAAACAAAGGCTGTCTGCATGAGAATGCAGCCCTAGTGTACATTTTTAAGAACCCGACAGTCTCCACATTAGACAAGATGAGCTGGTAAGTGAAGAGGAGACTTCTAAGGGACTGAGCAGGAAGCTAGTGGCCATGATAGTGTAAATGGCTAGAGGAAGGGATGTAATGTGGTGTCCATCATTACTGAGAATCCTGTATCACCTGTTGTGATGTCAGGCACTGAGAAGGGCTTAGAGCATAGATGCTGGATTGGCTCAGACCACGGTTAGGAACGTAACAAATGCACCCAGAATGCAAACTTGCTGTGACTTCTTCTTTGCTGTGGCAGCCTCCTCTTCTTCCTCTTCTTTTTCTTCTTCCTCCTCCTCTACTTATTAATATTGCTCCCTTCCCTTTTTTCCCTCCACACCCTCCCATATATCTCTCTTGCTCTCTTTGAAATTCATGGCCTCTTTTCCACTAATTGTTATTACATGGATATATGTATATGTTTATATATGATACATTTATATTCCTAAATATAACCTGCTCAGTCTGTATTCTGTTACTTATATGTGTGTTTTTAGGACTGACCATTTGGTATTGGATAACAATTGCTGTGCTATTTCTCCCATTTTCTGCATTTCTTAGTTACCTGTTGTTCTTTATGTAGGGTGGAGGCCTTATAGGATTTCCCCCCACCCACTTTGGTGTATCTGTTGTGGTTGTCCATGCTCAGCTCATGTTTGGGCAGTCACACTGGTGAGACTTTATGGATGTAGCTTCTGACATTACTAGGAGACAAAAATCTCAAGAGCAAACTCCCTGATCTTCTGGCTTACCGTATTTCTGCCCCCTCTTCCACAATGTTCCCTGAGATTTAGGTGTGGGAGTGTTTTGTAGATATATTAGGACTGGGCTCCACATCTCTGTATTTTGATTGGTTGTGGCTTTCTGTAGTAGTCTCTGCCTGTTGCAAAGAGACATTTCCTTGAGGAGGGGTAAAGAGTACACATACCCATGGATGTAAAGACAAATGCTTAGATTGTTGCTAGGGATTATATAGGATTGGTAAAGTACAGGTTGTAGGTTCACCTCCAATATACATGAATTCACTAACACTCTGTAGTTAGCTACAGAGTTTCCAGTATCAGGTATAGTTTCCCTCTTGTTGAGTAGGTCTTAATTCCCATTAGAGAGCTGTTGGTTACCACAAAGGTATGCATGCTACTACTGAACCCTTAGGGTTATTGTGGCATGCTGATCATTGATATGCTTCATAAGCATCATAGCTGGGTAGGACAGTTAGTTGCCTCTCTTTGGAAGCTTGCATGGTGACTTCTGGTACCTATGAAAGTTAGTCCTCAGGGAGAAGGCATTTAAGTCAGTTCCAGCTCAGGGGCCTCTGAGCCCTGTTTCAAAATGCATGCTGTCTTCAGCAACAGTAACTTACTTTCTACCTCTGGGGGCAACCAAGGGCAATAGAAGTAGGCTGTGTGTTTGGGCAGTCTCTTGGACAGCCCTGACCAACAACTCAAAAGGGATTCTCATGTCTGGTATCGGGGGTTTTGCTAGGTGATCTTGGCTCTTGTAGAAAGCATTGTCAACCCAGATAAGAAAAGTTCATTATATACATATATGTGTAAATATACAGAATTATGTGTATTATAGTTTTTTTATAATAGCATGACTCCTTATGGCCTTTTCAACATCCTAATTGTTATTTTACCTGCATCCCTCCTTCATCTATATTTATCTCCCTCTCCCCTCCCAAAAGAGCCACCCCCTTTTCCCATTTGCTCAGATCAGATCATTTGTATACAAACTCCTTTGTCAGCAAAGCTTCAAATCTCACCAGAGTCTTAGAATGTTGACATCATATGATGCTTTTTTTAAAAATTCTTTTCTAGAATTGGCTAATTTGATTGATTTCATGTTAACTTTGGCTTCAGGGAAAGAAGGGGTCATTCAATCGAAATGAAGACTCATGAACCAAAATGATACTTAGCTTTAAAAGTCCTTACAGATTTCATAAGCATTTTTCTATGACCGGCATCTCTCTGTTCAGCTCTTTCATGCTTGTTTTAAAAAAGGTTTCTAAAGCATTGATAGTATGTTGTTGCTGAATATTCTATGTTGCTGTCCAGCTGCAGCCTGGGTTCAGGTCCTGAGATGGGGAAGGGGCACCAGCATGAAGATATGAATTGTCCGACCACCAGATGAGTTTCACATAAGTGGCCGGCCCCGAACAGCTCCAGCTGTCTTTATTTATACATCAAAAACAAGCATGTTTTTCCATAGTAACAAACAAATTTTCCCCATCCTCCAACATTAACCTCCAGCAAAAACAAGTACGTCAAATATGTTTTTCCCAACTTTTACATCAAAACATCCTTAAAGCCAAACAACACATCATTTCGCTAGCTTGACCAAATATTGAGCCAGGTACATCCTGTCTTTATAAAACTAAAAGTGATAAACATAGGCACACATTTTCAAGAACAACAATATTGTTCAAAACATATTTACAGAAATGGGGGTGATCTACCTCCAATCCTGTCAGTGCTGAATCAGAACAGCTCCCAGGGTCTGAAGTGACAGCTGGCATCCCCAAACAAGAAACTGAGAAGCATCAGCTCCCAAAGAATTTTAGGGGAAGATATCGAGAAAAATGGGGTTTCTAGGAATGATCTTATCTGTCCCATGCATGATTGACAAAATGACACTAAAACCACCAAGAGAATGATCACTATTACTATAGAGAAGAGAGCATGCAGGCTGCATGGTCCCAGTAATATTCTGCACTGTCCCAAAATCCACTGGTCCTTGCCAAGTGAGACTGTCCCCATGGGTTTTCGCCTTGTCTGGAGAGCAGTTGGACAAGCACCTCATATACTGGTCAGAAACTAGGCCACACGGCTCCCAACAATTCTAATTTATTTTCTGCTGCTATGATCAAATATCCTAACCAAAAATAATGAGAAGGGGGATGTAGCAGGAATTTTAACAGTTCTTATTAACAAAATCAAACCTGAGCCCGGTATTGGGGTGAACTGGAAGATCAGAGAACCAGAACAAGCCACAGCTACCTCACCTTGCCGGATCCTCAGCTGGTCTTGTTTCCTCAGACTGGAAGCTTCTATGTCCTCATATCCCAATGGCTCTCAGCTAAACTGTATTGCTCAAAACCTAAAAGCTTAACCAGCCAAATGCTTCTAGTTTCTGGTCTTCATGCCTTATATACCTTTCTGCCTTCTACCACCACTCCCTGGGATTAAAGGCTCGCTTTCTGGGATTAAAGGCGTGTGTCACCATGCCTGGCTGTTTCCAATGTGGCCTTGAACTCACAGAGATCCAGAGGGATTTCTACCTCTGGAGTGCTAGGATTAAAGGTGTGAGTGCCACCATTTTCTAGCCTTTGTATCTAGTGGCTGTTCTGTCTCTGACCCCAGATAAGTTTATTAGGGTACACAATGTTTTGGGGAATACAATACCACCACAGGGGGAAGCTTATTTCCATTACAGGTTACAGTCCATCACTGGGGGAAGTGAGGGCAAGAGCTCAGTCAGGAACTTGAAGCAGAAACTAGAGAGAAATACTGCTTGCTGGCTTGCTCACAGGTTCATACTTGGCTAGCTTTCTTAGGTCATTCGGGACTGTCTGCCCAGGGAATGGTGCTGCCTACAGTTCACTGGGCCCTCTTATATTATTTAGTAATCCAGACAGTGCCCTGCCCCAGCAATGTGTCTACAGGCCAGACTAATCCAGGTGATCTCTCAATTGAGAATCCCTTCTCAGACGATTCTAAGTTATGTCGAGTTGACAGCTAAAGCTCACTAGGACACTCTACCTCTCGTCAACCTGATACACAAACATATCATTTTAATCCACAACCATTCATCCCTTGTCCTCAAGATCTCATGTTAGTATCATACAAAGTCTTTAAGAATTCTACCACTTTAAAAATCCAAGGTCTCCGATGGGGACATGGGTGGGGTGGGGGGAGTGTTGCAGAGAGACTGTGGCCAGGATGTAAAATAAATAAGGAAAAAAGAAAGAAAGAAATTCAAGGTCTCTTTAAAAATCCAGTCTCCTGACTGGATTCTTGTAAATTATTTTTTTAAAGCTGCATACTTATTATTCCAAATGGGGCATTAAAGCAATCATATCAAAGCAAACCCAAAGTTTAGCAATGTAAATCTAAATCCTACAGTGCAATGTCAGACATCTAGAATTCATTGTATAGTTTTCTGGCTCCAGAAGGGCTTGGGCGGCCCCACTTCTGCAGCTCTGCCGTCTGCAGCACACATAGCTTTCCTCTTAGGTTCCAACTGCCCTTGCCAGATATCTCACTGTCATGGATCTCCAACATCCTGGGTTTCCATTGCAGCTAATGCCGCGTCTTCACTAATGACCTTCCCTGTCCTCTTCACAAGGACTTCAACCTTGTCACACCTTGCCAAGCCTCAGCTGGTCTCTATGACCACCTCATACCTGTAAAAGCAGTTTTGGCTGGGCAACTCTTTCATACTATTTGCTAAGTTCTGCTGCCATCTGGAAATGCAGCCTTTGGCCTCCAAAGACCACAGCGTCTGTGTGCTAAGTCTGAGGAATAACTTTCCTATTTTCCCAATGAATTTCACCTCAATGATGTTGATCTCTTATTAATCACAGCTGATTCTTCAGTCCCAGCTAATCACAAATTCTGCACCAATATATCACACAACACCCCCTAGTCCAGTTCCAAGGGTCTTTACTTTCTGTGAAACCTCACATGCCAGGCCTCCTTAGATGCTTTTCTCTCAGAATTCTTATATTCCAAGCTCCCATTACAAAAATCCATTAAACACACACACACACACACACACACACACACACACACACACACAGAGAGAGAGAGAGAGAGAGGGGGGGGGGGACTCAATGGCTTTTGCAGATCAAAGTTCCAAATATTTTCACAAACTTCCAACAAAGTAGTACGAATGGTCAGGTCCATCACAGCAACACCCCATCTTGGTACCAATCTCTGTTATATTTTTATCTTCTGTTGCTGGGATAAAACAATCTGACCAAGGCAATTTAGGAGGGAAATGGGTTTATTTCAGCTAACAGGTTATAATCTGTCTTAGTTATTGTTCCATTTTTGTCAAGAGACACCATGACCAAGGCAACTCTTAGCATTTAACTGGGGCCTTGCTTACAGTTGCAGATAGTTATTCTATGGCCATCACAGAGGGAAGCAGACAAACAAGGTATTAGAGCAAAAGCTGAGAGCTTTGTACCATGATCCAGAGGAAGCAGTAAGAGAGAGTGACACTGGTCCTGACATTGGCTTTTAAAATCTCAAAGCCCACCCCCAGTAACACACCTCTTCCAACAAGGCCACACCTCCTCCAACAAGGCCACACCTACTAATCCTTCCCGAACAATTTCACTCTCTGGTGACTAATCATTCAAACATATGAGCCTATGGGGGCCATTCTCATCAAACCACCATTCTATCATTTAAGGAAGTTATGGATGGAAGGAACTCTAGCAGGAACCTGAAGTAGAAAACATAGAGGATATTGCTTGCTGCCTCATGCATAAGCTCAAGCTTAACTAGCTTTCTTACATAGCCTAGGACCACGTGTCTAGGATACGGTGTGACCCACAGTGAGCTGGGGCCTCCTACATCACTTAATAGTTGTTTCACTTTGAGTATGTTGCTCTGATAAACCACTCTGACCCACAGCAACTTAGGAAAAGAATGGGTTTACTTCAGTTACAGGTTCTAGTTCATCATTAAGAGAAGTCATGGCAGGAACTCAAGCAGGAACTTGATATGAAACAATGAAGGAATGCCACTTGCAGGGTTGCTCACAGGCCCCTGCATAGCTAATTTTCTTACACAGTCCAGGACCCATGCCCTGGAAGGGTACCACCCACAATAGGCTGGACCCTCCTATGTACGTTCAAAATCAATTCAATCCCCCACTGACATGCTATATGGGTTTCTCAATCTAATCTGATCAGTTTCTTGACTGAGGATCCCTTCTGAGATGACTCTAGGCTGTTAACAATTAAACTAATTAGGACACTGGACACTGGACATTTAGGATGATAGGACTATACTGGAAAATCCCTGTAAGGGGACAGTACTTCCTATTTAATCTTTTATATCTGGGTAGATGCCTAAATAAGTAAGGGTGCTAAGATGAATTTCATCATATGTTTAGCAGTTTAATCTTATACACAATTTCTTTGTTCTGAGTAATACTTATGTATAGCACATATCTGAAGATTCTTTTATGTAATTTTATTAAAGGAATAGGCAGACAAAAATTCTCTCTTGAAGACCCCCAAGAGACCAACTCTTTGTTTATTGGAAAGAGAAAACATAATTTCTTATTATTTTTAGTTCTTAAAGTTAAGTGTTAAAATTAAAGATCAAATTATTTGTGGCATGACATTATTTGTGATATTTTACCTATTTAGTCAAAATAATTACAATTGTTATGTGGCTTTTTCCCTTTTACATGTTTTTCTTTTCTAAGCAAAGGATGTTGGTGGGAGTGGGGCATGTTCCTCTGTGTGGGTAATGTCACTGTTTTTCTTTGCTTGGGATACAAGCTAAGTTAACCTCGTTGGACTCTTTCCCAGGAATTGATGCGCATACACGTGGTGGTTCATTATGCTGCTGCACCTGTGTAGTGTGAAGGTCAGTGTGCTTTTCTGATTATAAGAAACCATCCATGTCATTCCATTATAATCCCTTCCACTCATAATGGAATGTGCCTGAGCCCAGAAACTATTGAAGCTGCCCAGCCCAGAATTTTCTCAAGTGCAGTCTCAACATTTGAGATCTATCACCCATCCCTTCCATGACCTGCATCCCCCAAGAATCCAACTGTGCTCCATTTTGAGATGATGTTATTTGCATGTCAAGTCCTTCTTGTGTGATGTGTATGTACCATTGTCACAAGTAAATTTTTATATGTAATCAAATGCACTGTGATGATCCTTTAAAAATTATATTCAAGAGCCATAGGTAATTATGTGACAGTTAATATGGGTACTGGCTATATGCCTTGGGGTAAGAACAATGCATTTTCTTCATTCAGAGTCAGGGACTCTGGAAGGATATATGGCAATTGCTCTTGTTTCTAAAGACTTTTCATGGAAGATGCTTTCAACCAACTTCTCTCATAATTCCTGCCAAATCCCCACCTTTTCCTTTTCCTGTGCCATTGTTCCTAAAATTCCTTCCCAGGGAAAGCCTAACCAATGTCTATCCCTTCTCCTAAGGTCCCAATTACAAACACAGACATGTTTCTGCAAAAGTTCACTCTGGGAACCAATGAATTTATTGGGCTTTCTCAGGGAGCCTAAGTGAGGACGAATTACTTACGGGAGTAGGGGCACTCTTCCCCCCCAACAGGTTGCACCTGAAAAACCTTATCCAGCAAGGATGAGCCCCTCCCCCCATCAGCATAGATGGAGCCCAACTTCTCTAGTCAGTTCTGGCCTCTATAGACTCTGGCCCTCTCCCAGGCTGCTTAAGTTACCAAGTATGGAACAGCTGGATACTCAGGTGAGAATCCATGGCCCACTCTGCCCTCTCTGCTGGGGTTCAAACAATCAACATGAATGGCTTGGATGATCTCTTGCAAGGCAGAGGTGTACAGATGAATTTCCCAAGATGGTGGTTGCTTGGTTTGGAGGACAGTTACTCAAGACAGTCACTTGCTTGTGGTAATAGCTTTGGTTTTCAGGGGGAAAAAAAAGTGTCATAATTTACACTGCGTGTTTTCCCTATGAGATCACTTCCTGAGAGGTAGATGAGATTATTGTTCCTGTTTCATATGAAAAGGAGCTGGGCTACTCAGGCTGAAATGGATGCTGCAAAGTTTCAGTTGGTGAGTGAGAAGCAGTGCTTCAACTTGGTCCACATGTCTGAGCTGGAATCCCTAACTACAAGGTCCCTAATAGTTCTACAGTCAGACATAAAGAGAATCTTTGTTTAAAAAAAAAATAAATGCTTACATTGCATATTACTTTGGAAATTTACTAAGTACAACCACTTGTATTTAGCTAGTTCTTGAATTAACCATGTAGGAAAAAGAATAAAGCCCCTTGTTCAGTGTGTGTTGGTTTTTGACACTAGCAAGATTGTGAGGTTATACTCACACAAAGGTGGTTTTCTTCTACAACAGAACATTGCTGCTGTATCATACAAATAGCAACTTTCTTCATTAGAAAGATATGACTACTGAGGGAACCCTAAATCCAAGTTATCTTTAGTTAGATCTTTTGTTCTTCTAAATACAGGGTAAAACATTCACACCTTAAGTTCTAGATGTTGCTTATCTCCAAACAATCTTCCTCTTTGGAACCCTTGTTCCTTGATCCTTATTCATTTTCATTCTCTCTCTCTCTCTCTCTCTCTCTCTCTCTCTCTCTCTCTCTCTCTCTCTCTCTCCTTTCTGCTGAGAAAAATTACCATCTGTGTTAGCTAGGGGAGGTAGGTATGCTTTGGATTAGAATTACTTTTTTTATTATTAATTTTTTCATTTATTTTACATACTGACCACAGTTTCCCCTTCTTCCTCTCCTCTAGTTCCCTCCTCCACCTCCTATCTACCTTGCTCCCCATCCACTCCTCCTCTGTCTCCACTCAGAAAGGGGCAGGCCTCCCATGGGCATCAACAAAGCATGGCACATCAAGTTGAGGAAAGACCAAGTTCCTTCCGCTGTATCAAGACTGGCAAGGCAACCCCGCATAGGAAATAGGTTCCCAAAAGCCAGCTCAAGCACCAAGGACAAGTCCTGATCTCACTGTTAGAAGCCTTACAAACAAGCCACACTACTGTCACACACATGGGCCTAGGTAGGTCCCATGCAGGCTCCCTAGCTGTTGGTCCAGAGCCTGTGAGCTCCCAGGACCTCAGGTCAGCTGTCTCTGTGGGTTCCCCCATCATGAGCTTGACCCCCCTGGTTCATAAATCCCTCCCACTCTCCTCAACAGGACTTCTGGAGCTCTCCCAGTGCTTGGCTGTGGATCTCTGCATCTGCTTCCATCATTTTCTGGATGAAGCCTCCCTGATGATAATTAGGGTAGTCACCAGTTTGATTACAGGAGATGGCCAGTTCAGGCACTCTCTCCATTATTGCTAGGAGTCTTAGCTAGGGTCATCCTTGTGTATTCCTGCAAGTTTCCCTGGTACCAGGTTTCTTCCTAGCCCTGAAATGCACCCCCCCACACCCAATCAGGACAGCTCTTTCATTACTCTCTCCCTTCATCCTGCCCCAACTTGCCCATCTGGATCCCTCACGCTCCCATTCCCCCCACTCCCACCCCTCCGCCCCAGGAGATCCATTCTATTTCCTCTTCCTAGGGAAGTCCATGTATCCCTCTTGGAGGCCCTCCTTATTACCTAACCTCTCTGGGGTTGTGGATTGTAGCCTGGCTTTAGGGCTCCCTCAGTAGGGAACATTCACTACCTCCAAACTAGTTTATTTTTCATGTTTAACCAAGTCCTAGGCAGTTAAATTTTTAAAGATCACAAATGGGCAGCCTTCTTGATTAAAATGAAAATTATCTGTTTCAAAAAAACTGATTAAAATGGTAATTTGTAATAAGAGCTCTACAAAAACTACATATGGGTTAAAATGAAATGCTAAAAATAAGGAATTAATTTTTTAAAAAATTTAAAGTTTATATCAAAACTAAAACAAATTCTAAAAATAGAACCCTACTTGTTGGCACATGGCCCAAAAACAGAGTTGTGTGAGGAGAATTCTGAGTGCTTGTGAGAACACACCAAGAAAACAAGAGAAAAATCTTGTGATCTCACCTTCTTCTTGGAATATGTTTTCATGCTCCTCCCAGGTATAGCAGATCAGAATAAGTTTACTTTGAAATTATTCATTACAACTGTCTATTGTTAACTGTTTATATGCCTCTATGAAAAAAATCTGTTTTTGCCATGTGTAGCTTGTCCTTATGACTGTACACTTTACTCATGTGATTCTTCTTAAACCACAGAGTATAAATTGTCTGATGCTCTGAATAAAGTTGGCTATTGCATGAGAAAAAAAAAAAGCTGCCAGGCGGTGGTGGCACACGCCATTAAACCCAGCACTTAGGAGGCAGAACCAGGCAGATCTCTGTGAGTATGAGGCCAGCCTGGTCTACAGAGCGAGATCCAGGACAGGCACCAAAACTACACAGAGAAACCCTGTCTTGAAAAAACAAAAACAAAAAAACAACAAAAAAAAAAATCTATGACTAACACACCTAGAGAATGAGCATATATGTGTTAGGTTCAGGAAACTGAATTTGTACATAAGCCTGTACTACTCAACATCCAAGGACATGCTAAACATATAAGTACCCCATCTTATTGAGAATATTTGTTGTTCCACCTCCCCTGTGACATTACCATATCAGAGTCCGTCAGAGGCCTTATCCTGGTCCGTTCACTCAGCTTCTCCCCAGTCTCCCTCAGTGAGAAAGAGATTAACTTTGGCTAAATTTTCCCCATTGCAGAACACACCAGTCTTTTTAGTCCCCCTGAGCTTTTCATCTGCGCTTTGACTGTCAAGCTACAAAGAAAAGCCTTTATAAAGCATCAAATAGCACCTTTCGGGTGTTTCCCCTGTTGTAGGGCATTCAAGTCAGTAACCCACCATCTTAGTTTTGGTTTCAGTGAGTATAGGGGGTGGGGAGGGCTGCTGCCTCGATACTAGATTGTTTTGTCTAGAACATAGAATAGAGGAGACACACAGTTATAGAAGAAATGATTTATTAAGAAATCATACACTTCCAAGGATTGGAAAGTGGTCCAGAGGAAAGAGAAAAGTTAGAGGCTCAGTGAACTTCTTTACAAAAGACTGAGACCATTGTGGGTTGTTTGCCAGTATCAGTTTTCTGGGGATGGGTATTTGTGAAGGTGGGGCATGTGTTGCAATCTTCCCCTCTGAAAAATTATGTCTTTCACATATTAATTTATTGCCATTTTTGTAAGACCATTTGTACTGCTCTTTTTACTGTCCTGCCTCCATTCATTCCTGAGAGCTGTGGTTCCAGAAATCTCATGAGGAACTAAAGAATGATACCTACTTCTGTCTACTTCTTGCTGTTTAGTTGTTGACCTTGCCTAAAAAGGACCATAAAGCTCTCTCTCTAGTCTATCTAGAGACTAGAATGGACTATTTGGGTCTGCTATATGGGAACTGGAATCCCTGTATCACAAGGAATTTATTCTGCAACTGTTCTATCTCAAAAGACTTCAGTTTTTTCAAGATTAAAAACACAAGCTCTAAGCAAGAATAACATCATTGTACCAGCCAATGGTCCCCCAAAGCTTAAAAGCCAGGAAAGCCATGACCCTATACTATAGCAGGAGATAATCCTACCTTATTCTCAGGAGTGAGTAACCTTGAAAAATAAATACTTGTGGTTATATATTAAGTGTGTAGCACAAAGGATTCCAAGAAGAATTCCTGTTATGAATGGTAGAATAGATTTAAAAAGAAAATAGTATGAGATTATAATCACCAAGTTTGTATTATACCAATTGTGCTAAAAGAAATAGTAAAGAAAATAAAAGCATAAATCAATGCTACAGCTACTGATATATTTATAAACATGATTTATCTATGCATTTAAGAAGTTAAGACTGTTTTTATTGTTTGAAGAGAGTTTTTAATGATCTTTCAAAATATTTTTATTTATACATATATGTGAGAATCTATATGAATATTACAGATACCACATAGCCTAGGGAGGCCAGAAGAGGGCATAGACTCCCTGGGCCTGGACTTACAGGTGGTTGTGAGCTGCCATGTGGGTGCTGAGAGCCAAATCTGGTCCTCTGCATGAGTAGTGAATGCTCTTAACTTCTGAGCCACCTCTCTAACCCCTTGAAGCAAATTTTTAAGCCTTTCAACAGTTCTCAGGTGTCAGCAACCTGTATTTAAGATGTTTTTAAGGCAGTGATGACTCAAAATATAGAAATCATGTTTTAAATCATAATATTTTAGCTATTTTAGTTAGCATAATGCAGGCCTCTGTCCACTCTGAGAAAGTGTCATCAAACATCAAAAGATGTGTATATCTTTGACAAGTATTTCTGTAGGTGCTGTAGTTTATGAGCATACTGATTAGCTACATGTTTCAGAGTATCCAGAAACATAAGCTATTCTCCCTGATTGGCATATTGGGACTCTTGGCTAAGCTTAATCTGTGGAGACTACTCTAAAACTTCTATTGTGAGCTAAAAGGAACTTGAGTTAATTTAACAATCTTAATTTATGTGACCACTCATTTATAAAGTAATTGGTACCATATAAATGAGGCAAAAACATTTCCACATATAGACAATGCATGTATACATATAGCCATATATAAAATTAGATGTGAAAATCAGAGATTTTTGTAGTTTTAATTTATGTTTATCATCCTGCTGAAGCCAGAGTCCCAACCAGCCAGTATTGTCTGGCTATATGCTCTGTCCTCTTTGACCTTAGAGGGCTGAATGCCCAGTGGTCTCTGGTCCTGCTAGAGCCTGAGGCCACAGGTTCCAGGGTTTTAGTTAGACTCTTGATGTGATTATTTCTTCTACAGCATTAAGCAATTCTTAATCCAAACCCTGCACTCCTAAGACATGACACTTCCTAGAACTAAATAGAAAACTAGATGTAAAGTCACAGAGCCTAAACTAATCACTGGTAGGTTCAATTAGATACTCAGTAAAAGCAAAACATTGAAATCTGAGGTTTGTTGTGCAGACTTAAGGTAATACTTTTTTCCCTTTCTAAGTGATAAACACTAGAAGGTGGCCTGCTGAGATAACCTCCATTTTCTAAAGGACTCATCTAACCTGTTAAGAAATAGGGCAGAATTTTCTTCCTTTCCTTGAGAGCTTCCTTGTTCTTATTGTATTGTTAACAATACCATATTTTATTCATGTGAAGAGACACTCTACCACCAGGTCGCATCTACAGTTCCCTGCTGAGATATTGCAATCATAAGAAATATGTTCCTTATCTAGGACAGTCTGCATGCTGGGTAAATGGTTAATGGGATTTGGGGAAACTAATCCATTTGTGTATCTACTAGCTTCCTCCTAGACCCTGTTTCTCTTAGTGTGTGCAAAGAGTAGGACCAAGCATAGGCCTTTCCACCCTTTGGCCAAACCTCCCATTAACTGGACCATACTGGGGCCAGATGATTTCAAAATACAGTATTAGCCTTTTCCCTTTTAGATTGAAACTCCAGTTCTGTACTGTGGCATGAAGTGCAAGGGGTAGAGACAAGAAACGGAGGGCCTCTGGAGTGCAGGAAGCATTGCTCTCAGCCATGAGAAGTCCTCAGGAGTCCCTGATGCTTGGAGCATCCCCAAGATCCATGCTGAACTGAGTGTAACACACAAAAGGGTTAGAACACCGGTTTGAGACCCCAATCCTCCAGTCTTATTTATCCTATCTGGGGTTTGAAATGACCATTTTCATTGTCTCTCCAGAGACCAAGGCCTGCAATACTGGGATACAAATTCCTACTACAGGCATCTCTGAAGTTGTTTATTTGACCTTGGTAATAAATAAATAAATAAATAAATAAATAAATAAATAAATAAACAAACAAACAAACAAATAAATAAAAGCTTTGGTTTCTTATTTTAAAAAAAAGCTTTCGTTTGTCAGGGAAGTGGCCTGCCTTCATGAATATTCTGGTCTTTGTCCGGATTGCCATACACATTAAAAGGACAAATGGGGAAGTGGTTTTCTTGTTTCTTTTTTCCTCGTGTTTAGGAGTGAAAAAAATTCATACCACTAGGGCTAGACCATCTCTCCATGCCCAAGTCTGCAGTCCTTACAGGTCTCGGGGAAGACAGGAGGAAGCAAAGGAATAAAGAGCTGCTGAGAAAAGCACAGCTCATGGGAAGAGGGGAGAGCCAAGCATCCTTGGCTAACTTGAAGTTTTGACATTTTAGTCCTTCGGGGAGCTGCTGTGGAATGTGGGTGATGCACGATTTTGAAGTATGCCATGATGCATGAGCATGTGTGTCTGTCCATCTTGTCTATGTTTCCAACCTAAGCTTATGATCAGAGTATTCCACCATGGGAGTCTTCAAGCTGTATGTACCAAGCATAATGTCTGTCTCTTACATACTCAACACGTGCATGCAGCTCCTGTTGGGCACACCCACAAATGAGCAGAAAGTTTAAGAGGTTAGAGAGGTTACTCCCAGCTGGCTCACCAACTGATCCTGGTGGATGCTGGGGTTCAGGGGCACCCATTGAGATTTCCTGGTGGATGCTGGGGTTCAGGGGTACCCATTGGGATTTCCTGATGGATGCTAGGGTTCAGGGACACCCATTGGGATTTACATGTAATTCCTTGTTTCTTTTACCTATGACTTTTTGGGGAAAAAATAAACGACTATAATTATTTTTTTTATAAAATATTTTAGAAGAAAATCCTTATTAAAATCTATACAACCAATATAGAGCTTTGTAATTTAACATTTTGTCTTACAACTCAACAGACAGATGATGTTTTATATAAATAAACTGTATTTTTAGTAAAGTATTTTTAGATATTTACTATCACTATAAATTATTTGCTTCAAAGATGATGTATCTTTTAATGGTATATAATATCCGATGCATTTTAGTATTTTATGAGACATGCTTAATTAACTCAGATATACAATTTAATAGATTTTAAGAAGTTAAGGGTATGTAAGTTTATAAGGTAAGACAGTGTCAATTTGTCATACCTTTGAACAGATCTGAACTCTATATTTATGACACAATAAAACAAATTAAGATCGCATCAGTTTTGCTTGCTATCTTATTTGTAAACCAGCAGCAAGGGCTTTCTGCCTCAGTTTCCAGAATTAACACTTGAAAGGGGCTGGTTAGTAGAAATTCTCCCCAGAAGCAACCAAAGCAGCACAGGCTTCTCATTTACCATTCCTAGAGAAGTTACAATAGAGGTTTCTCAAGTGCCCCCCACCCTTGCCCCTTCTGCCTGTCTCTCTGTCTCTTCAGTGCTCGGGATCCAACCCAAGACTCTTCCTGTACTAGGCAAGTTCTCTACCACTGAGCCAAATTCCCAGCTCCTGAATCTTTGTGTTCTCAGCATGACAGGGGCAGCATCTAATACTAGTCTCATATCAACTGGTACTGTAGAGTGGTCCAAGATCATTTCAAATGGCCTTTACACCTAAAATGTGGAAATAAAGTTCAACCCCAAATCTAAAGATGAATGCCAAACAAAGCTATTCAGAAAAGCAAGCAGTGAGCACTCTGTTACACAAAATCTGAAATGTATGGTCGTGTTATCAAATGACGCTCAACAAAGTCTTCAAGATGACAAGTGTTTCGAACATACGTTCCTTTTAACTGGCACCAACAGCAGAAGTTTACTACAATCTCTCAGATCGTAAGACCGAACTGACACAGGCCTAGATCTGAGCCTCAGGACATCTGATGAAATTTTCAGGCTCTTATGACCCAAACACTGGGCACAGGCTTAGAAATAATAATAGAGACAGTTATTAGGAAAGGAAATAACTCCTGAGATGAGAATGAAAAGAGAGTATGGAGTGGATTATCTGTTCCAAAAGGAGTAGCCCAGGAGATTAATTACCCTTGATTAACACAACACCCAGTAGCCCACATTTGTATGTCACAAGTTTTGTTTGTTTGTTGTTATTTGTGGTTTTCAGGCATACTCTATTGTATATAGCCCAGATGGAGAAGGGAATCTGGTCTTCCTCTGCCAAGTGGCTTCTTTCATACGCTAATCTTGACACTTCTGTCTCCAAACCCTTTCTCCTGCCATAACTGTCCCCTAAGAGATGTAAATCCCAAAATCTTTTGGGGGATGAAAAGTATAATGGGCAATCTGTCTTCAGTAACTGTGTCCAAGTTGCTAAAGGGTGTGGCTTTTGCCTAAGACTACCACAAGACTCTCCCTACTTTATTGATTAGAAAGGAGGAGTTAAATGTCTTATATTGAATCAGATGGGATTTCTGTATCCTAACGACTTTAGTTTGAAATGGTCACATATCTTAGAGGACACAGATTTTTTACAAGATTAAAAAATCCAAAATTTGGGTATCAATACATAAATATGGAAATCAGTAATCCTAGAAAGGGTGGTGACCAGGAAAACCACAGCCATGCTAGTTCCAGAAGAACCATCCTTGTGCACCAGGATGTGATCCTTTGAATTGTTTGTTGTTTTTTAAGAGTTAGGTGACCCACAACCACCTGTAAATGCAGCTTCATGGGACCTGACATTCTTCTTGCCTGTATGGGCACCTACAAACACATGGCAGAAACAAACACATGCATACTCACAAATAAAAATAAAATAAGTCTTAAAAAACAAAGCCCCTGAAACATAAGGCTAATGATCTCAGTATACTGAATATATTTAAAAACTGCATACAAAAACATACTGTGAGCCATTTCCTCTATATTTATTAGAAAGCGTCAAAAAAAATGTAATTGTAGTTTGGAACAAATCCAGCAATGAGAAGAGTTAGTGAAGTCAGCTACCTTGTTTAAGATGGGAACACTTAGATGTCTTTTTTTTTTTTTTTTTTTTTTTTGGTTTTTTCGAGACAGGGTTTCTCTGTGTAGCTTTGTGCCTTTCCTAGAACTCACTTGGTAGCCCAGGCTGGCCTCGAACTCACAGAGATCCGCCTGCCTCTGCCTCCCGAGTGCTGGGATTAAAGGCGTGCGCCACCACCGCCCGGCTCTTAGATGTCTTAATGCTTAAGAAAGTGGGAGGAGTGAAACCAGGATAGGCAGCATTGTGTTGTTTTTATTTGGGTGGTAAAAATTGTCTCATTCTGCTGAGAGCTTACAGGGTCTCATGTATGAGTCTAGGATTATTATTTCTATAGAGAAAAGCAAGATGAGCCAAGCAAGGGGTGTTTTAGGATATAGGGGTCAACAATCATTAATTAGTGTGTTACTTATCTTTGCTTTTTGGAGAGAAGTTTGAGGTCTTCCATTAGCTTACAGGTATAGGTGTTCTCTGGGTCCTGGGACACAAGGTAATGTCCCTTGGTTTGGAGTCACTGGTTTTTATCCTGGATATATGAACTTAGCTGTTTGGTTTCCCAGCAGAATGAGTATGATAGACATGGGTGTGCTTAGGACCACTGTGAGGACCCAATTTTGTGTGTGTGTATGTGTGTGTGTGTGTGTGTGTGTGTGTGTGTGTTTATACATTTCTTAGAGTGGCTTACAGGCTTAATTCTCTACATTTGATTTGGAATGTCTCTTGAAAGGAGTATTGTTCTCCTTTTCTGACCCACTCTATCACTTTTCCGGACCAAAGGAAATGAATAGTGTTGCCCAGCAGTCCTAACAGTGAGCCAGCTGAGTTATGCCCTTGGCTGGCTAGGACACCACAAGTAGATCCATAATCCTAGGTAAGAGCCTAGGGGCTGTTTGCCTTCTTCCCAACAGGTGATAGGTGTGACCCTTTGCCAGTTTCCCCATACCTTGTATCACATAGGGAACCTTGGCTACTGCCTGATGTCTAGGTAACTTTGCCACTAGTAATTTCTCAATAGGAAGCAGCATTCTCGGCACAAAAATAAAGTTTTTTGCTAACTTGCTTACAGCCTGTCCTAGTAACTGTTAAAGAGTGTCATTCTGATGCAGCACCCCTAGAAGACCAGAACCAGAGCTACTATCAAGGCCATAGCCCTTGAACAATTTCTTACCCTGTTCTCTACGAAGCTGTCTTGTTGAGACACAAAATCTATCACTTTCTTTCTAAGTAAATGCTTTTATAAAAGGCCTTGGCTGTCCTTAAACATGTATATCTTTTCTCCCTTAGAAGAAATTGTACTTCTGTCTAAAACCAGAGAAGGTAGAGGGAGGGACTTGTGTGTGGAACTCAAGGCTTGATTTTAACCAAGCTGTGCACATGGCATAACTATTTTCTCATGGCAAAATGTAGTATCATGTGTGTCATCTAAGTGTTTTGTGTAAGCACTGTAGAATGAATTATTTTGTTCAGGCAAAGGAATTCCATCCCTATAGGCAGTCACAGATGCCTCTTTTCTTGTATTGTTGAGTTTAAGCTCTGTTTTTTCCTTTGTTAGCAATAACTAAATGTTCCTTTGCATGGTTTTTGTTTGTTTGTTTTCCTCTAGTGCCCATATGCATTATGCAGAATTCTTAGAGAATGGAGCCTTGCTAATATTCTACAGCGTCTCAGTTTATCACTGTATGTCACTGCTGAGTTAACATATACAACACGCTTCCTTGATGCAGATTCTTGTTTACACTGCTTCAGATAACAACCAACTGTTTTCATGATCATCAGAGAGTACATACCATGAATTGGTGTGTATTTATTTCCCCTTTTCTCTTGATGAATTTTTAAAAATCCAGATGTGCAAAGTAAAAGATTTAGGAATATTTTATTATTTAAATGTCCAGATAGAGACTGACTTGGCCCCAAGAAACCTCATGAACTAATAAGAATTAGACATCATACCCTGGAATCAAGATCTTGTGTCACAGCTCAGTTTATCTTATATTATTTGGATTGAGGCATGAACCAATCACTCATTATTCATCCAGAAACTACTTATTCAGTGTTTCCTTTGTATTACACATAGTCAAGGTATTGAGGATACAACTTTAGGCAAACAGGTCCCTGCTTAGTAGGGATTTCATTCTACTGAGGGAAAGGTGTTAGAGCATTTTAGAATAAACAGGATAGAACATTTTGTAAGAACTGGAAGCACTAAAGAGAAAAAGCAAGGCAGACCCATGGTCCCTCTGATACTACATAAAAATACAGCCTCGTGTTTACCAAGTCTGTGTTCATCTCAGTGGAGTAATTCTACTTGAGCTAGTGAGGTTTTTGAGATTCCATTTGCTTGATGTTTTTCTTATTGAAAGGAAAATTTTTAATAAAATTTAAAATCTTGGTTTCTTTCAGGAAAAAAAAAGAAAGCTCTTGTAACCATTTTTTTTTAACCACGATTGGCAGAAGCTGAGGCTGGAGGACCTTGTGAGCTTAGAGGATATGGGGGTTTGAATGAGTAATGTATCGGTTGTCTCAGATATCTGAACATCTGGTCTTCAGTTGGTGGTGCTGTTTGGGGAGGTGGTGCAGCCTTGCTGGAGGAAATATGTCAGTGAAGGCAGCCTTTGAGTTCATAGTTTCACCCCACTTCCAGTTCTCTTTCTGCTCTGTGTTTCTGGTTGAAAATGTGATCTTTCAGTTTCCTGCTCTAACTGCTATGCCTCATCACCATGATGAACTCTTATCCCTCAGGAGCCATCAACCAAATTAACTCTTTTCTGTAAATCTTGGTCAAGGTATTTTTATCACAGTAATAGAAAAGTATCTGATACAGAGAATTATTTGAGTTTTAGAAGTTTCTTTTCCTATGACCTCACCTTCCTATTGGCCTCAGAAGGTGACCCGTGTCTATTTTGATGCCATCTCTACAATAATTGATTTCATCCATCTGGACAGTGAGCCGGTATAGGTCTCTTAATAGAAGTTCTTCATGGATTTTCTTCTCTTCTGAATCTATCTTCCAATCATGTTTTAGAGGCTTGACTCTCCTTGAGGGTTGCAAGGAGCTCTAAGGTGCCAAGTTATCACAACCGTAGGCTACGCTTTCTGGATTTAAAAAAAAAAAAAGCCTTGTTTTTGTAATCACTGTTGTTTTTACAGCCCTTAATGGGACAGGAGATTCAGTGTGGATTTATAAAATTTTATTTATTCCTACTCACCAACATTGCAGATCTAAAAATAAAATATGCTCCTGGAGATACAGGTTCATTATACTCCTACCTCATTAAAATTTCAGCCTGTTCTGTGGTTATTTCATCTTTCTGGTACAATTTTATCTTTAAAATTATTCTTAGTCTCCTTTTCTCAATGTAATTAGCTAAATAACATTATGATATCCCAATTACTGTTTGCCTCATTTCTACATGGCTTTTCAGTGTCCAGTGTTATTACTTGAGAGATGAGAATATGATCACAGCAATCACCAGTGCCCTGTCATCTAAACTAGACTCCGTGCTCCCTAGGATATATTCTTTGGCACCCTGGGCTCACATTACAAGTGTTCCAGCATCCAGCATGTTTCAGCTAGTTCAAACGATGTTGGTCTAGTGTTAGCTGACTTGATCTAACTTATGAATATTTCCAGTGGCACATTGCTATCATTGCTGCATTTTGATAAGTCTATTCTAAGCAATGCCTAATTCTAGTTTTACTTCATCAGCTTTCCCTATTCCATACTTAATAGATTCTTTGCAATGCTTTCTTCCTATTGCATGTCTTTCTTTATTTCAGAAGTACACCCGAGTATCCTCTGAACTTTTTTCCCCAGTCACTGCACCTATCACTGAGAAAATGTTTGCCCTCCCTCCCAATGCAATGCTTAATTTTTCTGAGGATGAGTTTCTCTACAGCTGCTCTTGTCTTATGTTACTACATTCGAGGCCCAACATCTTTTGTGTCAGGTGAAAACTGAGGAAGGGTTGGAAACACAGACTCATGAATACAAAACCAGCAATCCTAAATTACTATCTACAATTTAATAAGACTTTAGGAAACTAATGTGGACATTTGAATTGGAAAAGTAGCTCTTTACGACCAATGTCATTCTGTTTACTGGCTTTCCCTGTGTTCAGATAATGTCTGCCATAAAACTTCTATCACCAGTCTACTAGGAGTGTTCTCTGACTATTGGTTATGAGTTCCCAAAGTCAGACATTCATGTTATAAACTTTTATATTTGGTAGTAAGACTGTTTGGCTATATTTTACCATGCTATTAGCACTGTAATATCGATGGAAAAATTCAATAATCATAAGCTCCTAAATAAATAGTCATAAGTGGAAAAGTAAACCCACACTACAGTTTAACAGTAGAATGTGGGAAAAAAAAACAAAGTTAAGAAAAGTGATTGGTATTTAATTGTATAGACTTTGAATTTCTAGTAAGACAGTACAGAATTTGTTAAGAACTCACCATTAACCTACCTGATGTAGACTCTGCTTCTACCCATGTTTTCTTGGGAAAGTCTCAGCCATGTCATTCATAATCCTGCCTACACAACAAAATTCCCTACTGTTTAGAAGTAAATTTTCAGCTACCACGATTTACTTATAGAGATCCTGTGTCAGTAGCTTTGTGTCAAGACATCTGCATTTAAAAAATAATCCATAGGGCCCCATGGGTCTCCTTTTCTTCAGTGAAGGTGGTAATTGTATCTATTACTTCCCTCATTGCTGTTGGAAGCTATTTAACAGGAAAGGATTCATGCCGACTCATCATTTCAGTCATGGCAGAGTTGATGATCACTGGAGCACATGGCAGAGGCTCCTCACATGTTGGTGAGTCAGGAAACAAGAGCTAAAGATGAAATGAAAAGTGACTAGATAGTTAAAAGTTCCCCATCCCAGTGATCTACATCTTCTGGACAGTCACTAAAAATCCATAGACTTCCAAAAGTAGCACCACTAGATGAAGACCCAGTGTTCAAGAATCTGAAACTATGGAAGATATTTCATTTAAACCATAACAATAAAAGAGCAACTTTGTTGAGTTCTTCATTAAACAAAAGTATTAAGGGAAATATTTTGCTACATATACATATGTACATATATATGTATACACATACATATATAAAGGAATTCTAAATGAAATCACCAAGTAATGGGGGAGATAGAGTTCCAACTGGCCATATTTGACATAATCATTGTTCAAATATCAGTGGTGATAGCGATGATGATGTAGCACATTTAAGTTACCCATCAACTGTATAAACTCAAATATAATAGTCAGGGTTCTCTACAGGAACAGAACTACTGATAAAATGAACATATTTACATACTTGATTTGCTATATTGGTTTACAGGCTGTAGTCCACTCAATAAAAGACCAAGAATCCAACAGTTGTTCCAATGGGACCCCTTTGGCCAACAACTCAATTAAATGTCACCCAATCCTACTACTAGAAGCTTCATTTGGTGACAAGAGATGGCTAGTTGGGACTGTCTTGCCCCATTATTTGGTGATTTCATTTAGATAGTCTTCATATATGTATATATTTTAGGAAGTTCCTACTGTATTAGGTTTCCATACTACCCCCAAATGTTCCTTAATTTAGCTGTCTCTCCTTGTATTTGCTCCCACAACAACCTTTCCTCTCTACCTCCCCCTGCTGATCTTCTCATTGTAGCCCCCATCCATCCATAATCACCTATTCTATTTACCTTTCCTATCAAGCTCTGTTAACTCCAATCCCTTAATCTATATCTACTCTCTGTACTTACATAGATTATAGCTTGGTTATGATTTGTTTAACAGCTAATATCCATATTTAAGCAAAAACAAGCCATATTTGACTTTCTGGGTTTGGGATACCTTATTCAGGATGATTTTTTTTTCTAGTTCCATCCATTTGCCTGCAAATTTCATGATGTCATATATTTTGATAGCCGAGTAATACTCCCTTGTGTAAATGTACCACATTTATCCATTCTTCTGTTGAGGGATAACTAGGCTATTTCCAATTTCTGGATATTATAAATAGAGCAGCAATGAACATGGCTGAGCAAGTATCTCTAAACAAACTAAAAGACAAAAAACAGAGGATCATCTCATTAGATGCAGAAAAGGCCTTTGCAAAATTTCAACACTCCTTCATGATAAAAGTCCTAGAGAGATTAAGGATGCAAGGGACATACTAAAAATAATAAAGGCAGTTTACAGCAAGCCCACAGCCAATATCAACTTGAATGTAGAGAAACTCAAAACAATTCTGTTAAAATCAGAAACAAAACAAGGTCGTCTACTCTCTCCATACTTATTCATTATAGTTCTTGAAGTCAGCTAGAACAATAAGACAAAGAAGGAGATCAAAAGGATACAAATTAGGAAGGAAGAAGTCAAAGTATCTTTATTTGCATATGATATGATATGATATGATATGATATGATATGATATGATATATAAATTACCCTAAAAATTCTATTAGGAAACTCCTACAGCTAATAAACACTTTCAGCAAAGTCATTAGATAAAAAATTAACTCACAAGAATCAACAGCCTTTGTATATTCAATTAATAAAAGGAATGAAAAAGAAATCAGGCAAACAATACCTTTCACATAGTCTCAATATAAAATATCTTGGGTAACTCTAATCAAGCAAGTAAAAGACTTGTATGGTTTTATTCTTTTTGTAATTGTTACAGTTGTTTCAGTGCTCTTCCATGGAATTATTGCCTGGTGGCATAGTCTATTTTCTTAGCTCTTCCAGAAATACCTGAAGTTGTGTATGAACACTCTCTTTAGTAAGTTGTGACAAAGAGTTTAACCAAATCTATAGAAACCACTCATAGGAAACATAGTCTACAAGCATCATATTCACAGGAACCTCAACAAATTTATTTTCCTCCCCACCATTCCTCAGAAAGAGGGACAGGCCTGCATTTGCACTGGAGCATGATATATGAAAGTGTGTGGAGCCAGGAATTCCTTCTCAACTCTACCATAATGGAATAGCCATTTCCCTTCATCATTTTCTCCACTGGTCCTACCTAGGAAGACAACCTCACCCTATTTGTTGTTGTTGTTGTTGTTGTTGTTGGTGGTGGTGGTGGTGGTGGTGGTGGTGGTGGTAGTTTTATTTATTTTTTTTTTTTGGTTTATGAAAAACATGTATCCAACTGTGCTATGTAATCTTGTTGCCACTAAGGTCACTTACATACCTAAACTTTTAGGTATCTAGAAAAGAGAGTGCTTAGTTAACTGCCTGCAGTAGTCACCATCTTGGTAGCTCCTCTCTGTCCTATTTCTTATTGTTCATAGAGGATTAATTTGTCTTTCCTCACTGGACTGCACATGATCGTCTCTATACAATCATTCTTTATTTCTTTACTTACTATTTATTTACTCTATTCAAGTATAAAAATTCACCATTCTGAGTTTTAAAAAGTAATCACAATATTCTAGTCAGTAAATAAACTAACACTAAAAACAAAACAAAAACAAAAAACAGACCTCTGTATTATTTAAGAATGTGAATATCTAAATGCTCAGTGTCTTTGTTTACTGCAATCCAATGAATCAGTCCATCTACCTTGATTCTGTGTTTGGAATCCTATTTGTAGGCAAAAACTTTTTAAATAAAAGCATTTGAAAAGTAAAGTACTGTTTTAACTATTTCACTGCTTTATTTAATAATTTTACTTACCATTGTATAACAGGAGACTGGTTTTTTTAAACAAATACGCATTATTTGGCATGTTACTTATTCATAAATATCTATGGAATGGATACTCTATGCCAGACAATGTGATGAGTGCATGAGATGAAATAATGAGCCAATTAGCCCCAAGTGTCTCTGTCTCCTAATGAAAGAGAAAATTTGCTTAAGTTATAACCATCATGGATACAATGACAGGAACACTTTTTGTTTTTTGAGCACATGCCTGGAGGGAATGTCTTACCTGAAATGGAGTTTAAGAAGTTTGACAAATGATTTTTTTTTTAGGGCACTGAAATGTGACTTGTAGCTAGTCAATAAAAGAGAAGGGCTCATTTTCCTTATCATAAAAAGTGGTACTTCCAAATAGCTCTTAATTATTTAATATGAAGAGATGTGGATAATAAAACAAACCAATATTTGTCATCCCTAAAAATACCCTTTTAATCTTTGCATGTCCTACTCATTATTTTATGCATTAGCTCCTATAAATAGCTATATTTTGGCTCACTTATTCTCATATATGGCCAGTTGCTATCTCATTTATACCACACTCTAGGTCTAGAGTAATCTCTTCTAAATATTTTTAATGCCTTTATGGAAATGGGTAAAGACTGCTATTTGCTTTGTCATACTATGTAAAATAGTGAATGTGAACAATCAGCGGTTGAGTCATAAAACAGTGTTCAGCAAATGAGGTCTTACTGAACAGTATGAAAAGAATTGTAGTTTGAGCTACATAAATATATACCAATAAAAGATGAACTGCCAGTAATTTCTCCTGGTGAGTAATATGGTGAAATACTAGAATAATTAGTAAGTAGCACATGAGCCTAGAATGTACTAAGGGAGTGATACTATATTAAAAAATATATTGCCTAGAATAAAAACTTGATTTTTCATCCCTTCTCACCCAGTTTCCTCCATTTCTCCAAGCCTATCTAGACAAATAGATAATATATTGAAAATTATTTTGGGCTCTATTTATGTCAAGTAAGGCTTAATTTCAATGATTAACAATTGACAGAAAAATAAAGAAGTAAAAGGAATAGCTACCCTCTTCCCATTTCAAAATCAATAACTCATTATAATAATTATTGCTGAACATAGCCTCATTTTCTCCACCATACATTTTTTTTTTTTGGTTTTTTGAGACAGGGTTTCTCTGTGTAGCTTTGCACCTCTCCTGGAACTCACTTGGTAGCCCAGGCTGGCCTCAAACTCACAGAGATCCGCGTGGCTCTGCCTCCCGAGTGCTGGGATTAAAAGCGTGCGCCACCACCGCCCGGCCGCCACCATACATTTATTCCTTGAGGCTTAACTGATCTGTGGGGTGATGGTGCCACTACCTGAATAGTCATAGATGTTCATACAAGGTAGGTTTATGTGTTAGGATTCCAAGTTGAGAGGTTAGAATGTTCACAGAAGTGTTCTAAGGTCCAGCTACTTTAATAGGAGAAAAACAAATGTAATCTGGCTTCTTTAAGGAGCTCAGAGTATCTACACTATTTTTCTGCATATAATTGGTTTATTGATGCTTTCCTTTGTTTTAGGAGCAGGGTATTACCTAGGCATTTTGTTTTCACAAATTGCAGAATTAGCAGGCTAGAATCTTGCCCTGAGAATATTACTCCCTTTATTCCATTTCACATAAGGCCCTTCTTTACACTTCTCATCTCTTTGAGCACAAAACTTGACTCTACATTTCCTGGTGCTCCTTTTTTCTTCAAACTGAGCATTTTGTTTTCCTTTTAGCACTGCTTGCACTTTTTTCTTTGAAGTTTTGCATAACAGTGATCAGCAATAACCTTGTGACATAGTCAATATTAGGTTGTCTTGAAGTTTCCTTTGCCAGTGAAATTAGTCCAAAACTCTTCAGTTTAGCCTCAGGCAGATTCTTAGAACAAAAGCAAAAATCAGCCATATTCTTTGCCAAAATGGTACAATGGTCTCTAGCCAAGTTGCTGATATTGTTCCCCTCCGAAGCCTCTTGAGTTGGGCCTGCATAGTCCACATTGCTCTTAGAACTTCCATCTTCTGTGCTCCTACTAGGATGGTCCATAAGGCCCTCCTTATAGAGTTCAACCACTTTTCTTGTCCAAAGTGCCAATGTCTATATTTCTAAAGGAAAAACAAAGCATGGTCAGGCCTGTCACAGCAATACACCAGTCCATGGCACCAACTTCTGTCTTCATTACTTTTCTATTGCTGTGAAGAGACACCATGACCAAGGCAACTTATGAAGGAAAGCATTTAATTGGGGACTTGTTTACAGTTTCAGAGGGTGAGTCTATGGCCATCATGGTCGGGGGGAAAAGGCACTCGAGCAGTAGCTGAGAGCTTACATTTGAGCCACAAACAGGAGTCGGAGAGAGAGACTGGGCCTGATGTGGGCTTTTGAAACCTCAGAGGCTGCCCCTAGTAACACACCTCCTCCAGCAAAACCAACATACCTCCTAACCCTCCCAAAACAGTTCTACCAACCAGAGACCAAGCATTCAAATATATGAGCCTCTGGGGGCCATTCTCATTCAGGCACCACGGTGCCATTTAATTCCAAGTTTCCCTATTTAATTTTTGTCAGGATGATCTGTCTATTGGTGAGGGTAGAGTGTTGTTTGAAGTCTAATAGTATTTCTTCTGTAAAATTTGTGCTTCTGTGTTTTGTGCATATATGTTTAGGATTTTGATATCCTGTTGTTGAATTTTGCCTTTAGAGGGTAAACAGTTATTCTTTATTTCCTCTAATTAGTTTGGGTTTGAAGTTGATTTTGTAAGATATTTGAATACCTACATGTGTCTCTTGATTTTGTTTCTTGATTGTATTTGCTCTCAATATCCCTTTCCATTATTTTACCCTAAGGTGGTATTCTTGTTGGTTGTGAGTTGTGTTTCTTGGAAACAGCAAAAAGATAAATCCTGTTTTCTGATCCAATCTGTTAGTCTGTGTCTCTTTACTAAGAAGTTGAGATCATTAATATTAAGAATGATTATTGAGTAACATGTATAATTCCTGTCATTTTGTGGCTTCTGTTGTGTTCTATTAGACCTCCTTTGACTCAGTTTCTGAAATTGCTTATTTGTTCCTTGTGCCTTATTGTGTATATTTAATCTTCCCTTCAGACTTAAATATTTCTTCTATATCATTTGTAGAGCTTGCTTAGTGGTTATAAATTCTCTAAATATATTTTTATTATGGAATAATTTCTTTTTCCCTTCAATTATGACTGATAGTTTTTCTGTGCATAGCAGTCTGGGCTGGCATTACTGGTCTTTTAAAACTTCTATATCATTGATCCAATCCCTTATAGCTTTAACAGCCTCCATTGAAAAATCTTGCATGATTCTGACGGGCTAACTTTTGTATGTGAGTTTATCTTTCTCTCTTGCCACTTTCAATATACTTTCTTTTTACTATATATTAAATATTTTATATGTTATATGGCACAAGATGTTTCTCTTCTGACCCTGTCTATTTGGTGTTCTGTATGCCTCTTGGATCTTGATACGCATTTTTTTTTCATAAATTAGAAAGTTTTTCTCCTATTAGTTTTAAAAAAATATTTTCTGTGCCTCCAACTTGGATATCTTTTCCTTTTTCCACATCTACTATTCATTGGTTTGGTCTTTTTATAGTGTTATTGTTATAGATGCTTTTCAAGTTAACTAAATCATCTTTTCTCTTACCTGAGTCTTCTCCAAAACTGACTTCCTACCCCTAACCTGGCTTGTCCTTCAGACATAGATGCACTTCAACTCAGGCCATGATGACTACAACAGAGAAGTGTTCTGGGAACGAAGTCTCCAAGAGCATTTGGGTGTGTGATGCATGACTTCAAAGCCCACCTCAACAACCAAGACCCTTCAAAGATTATCCTATATAACTTTGAAAATATGGTTCACTGTCGCTGAGTAAAGTCAGTGCCCAGAGGGGCAATAAATGAACTTTATTGGCAAATAGCCTATAGATAAAGGATCATACCTTTCAGGATCAGAGATGCAAAAGCTTATATGAGGTTGGATGGAGTCTAATTTTAGCCATAGACAGATCAGCACAGGAAGGCAAATGTATTTTTGTGGTTAGTAAACAGTTCTCTTGATAAAATTTCTGTATTGTGTACAGGTCAGCAATCATTCTTGTAAGCCAGAAGATTATTGACTAGTGTTTTTCTTTGATGTTTCTTTAATTATGCGTTATAGGCAAGACTGATTGTATTTGCTAATTATTTGGGGAATAAGAAAGATAGAAGATAATGAGGCAAAACAGCAACAGTGAAAACCATTGGCTAATGCTAGGAACAAGTTAGCCTACTTCTCAGCCATAATAGTTAAGAAATAGGTGATAGTCTTTCTGAGGTTGAAATAATTTTCCCTTTAACATTCATTTTTTTTTTTTACAATTAAACTTATTTATTAGGTACTTATTTTGAAATATCCATATATTTCAAAATGGCTATATAGGTCTAATGAATATATATGTTACCTCACACACTTATCTTGTGTTTTTGTGATTAGAACACTTAAAATCTACTGCTTTAGCATTAAAAAAAAATTACATAATCTGGATGAAGAGCCTACAACACTATTATTCTGAAGGCTGGGGCAAGAGAGTCATAAATCACAGGCCACCGTGAACCAGACAGTGATTTCAATGCCTTATCTCAAAGACTTAAAATAAATAAATAAATAAATAAATAAATAAATAAATAAATAAATAAATAAACAAAATAGAGTTAAGTCTGCAATATGTTGTTACTATCTATAGTAAATGTAAGCTAAACAGGTCTCTTGAGCTTATTCTTCCTATCTAACTGAAATCCAGAACCTTTGGCCCCCCACTCCCCGCTGTAAATCAAACAGTAACTTTATGAGATACATTTATTCACAAACACTGTATTTTCTTTCTGTAACCAAACATGTTGATGCTAGCTAGTGGGGACAATCGGGAGGGAAAAGGGTGAGAGGTTTACCCACAATTTTGGATCTGACGAGTAGAAAACCCAGGATGCTATTTTTTTAAAATCAACTTATTTATTTTACACCCCAACTGCTGTTTCCCCTCCCTCTTCTTCTCTCATTCCCTTCCCCCATTCTCTCCATCCCCCCTCCCCATCCACTCCCCCTCTGTTTCTGTTCAGAGGGGCAGGCTTCTCTTGGGTATCAGCAAAGCATGGCTTATCAAGTTACAGTAGGACTAAGCTCCTCCCCTTGTATTTAGGCTGGGCAAGGCAATCCAGTATGAGGAATAGGTATTGGCAGTACTTTTAAAGATAATATAATTTGAAATATTGAAAGGCTCTGATTTTATTTCTGCTTTATTTACATATGAGTGCTTTTCATATGGACTTCACACTTACTTTAAGATTCCAATTTACATTTTAAATTTATTAAACATACCTTTCCTTATAAAATAAGCTGAGTTTTTTTAATAACAACAGTTTTTATAGATAGCTAGAACTCTAAAGAATATTTACAGATAGTGCAATTCTTCAAAGCTTCAGCATAAAAAGAATCTCAAGACAAAGGAAACAGAGGGACAGGTTATCATGAGAGCCTCCTTGGCTATGAGTATAGACAAGACTGGAACAGGATCTCAGATGTGGAACTCTGAAAAGCCACACTACTAGATCAGTGGTGAGGCAGAAGGATTACAAGTTCAAGGCCTACCTGGGCTACATAGTAGGTTCAAAGCCAGCCTGGGAAACTCAGTAAGTCCCTCAACTCCAGCCAAATAGTTTAGTAGTAGAATGTTTGTTTAACATGTATATGACCCTGGTTTTAATTTCTAGTGTTACAAAAACAAACAAACAAATAAATAATAAATAGATATACTGAAGCTATTCTAATGTGTATCCCACATTGGCAATCTCTATACTACCAAAATCAGAAAATATCCTTAAACGATCCACAGCAATCTCTGAAGTGTAGTTCATACACCACTAAGATGTATACTACTTGGATTCTTACTGCTAGAAGTATGGTTAGAAGTGAAAATGGCCAGGGTCATAAAAAATAAATAACCAGAATAAGCCCAAAGAAGAGGAACAGGAAAAAGGAGAGGAGGATGAAGGAAGTATAGAGAGAAAAGAAAAACTAATTTCAAACTTTTAATCCCAAGGAAATGCTTAAACATGCAAGGATAGGTTATAACAAAAGTATCAGGAATCCAAATTTGGGTAAAAAGTCAACTTTGGTGTATGCTTTTCTATTTACCCCTTATAAATAAATAAGAACCCACAGAGAAAGATTGCAGAGGTTTGAAGCCCCATCCAAGTAGAATAAGGCAGCTCCCAGGGTAAGCACATGATTGCCTTTGGTTGCAGAAGAGCAGTTCAGGCCCCTGAGTGTTGAGGTGACTGGGAGGACAGGCTGAGATGCCCAGAGATGGGATATAAAATTACCACAGTCCAGTCTTGTTTCTACTGAAGAAAGTAGTAGCGGGCCTCAGAAATCCAACTCTCTGGACCACATGAAGCCTAAAGCATGAATCTTGGAGACAGTACCACCAAGAGTGACCTTGAGGGAGCCCTTTGTGAACTCCTAGGTTATGTCCTCAAGGCTTCAAAGCTCTAGCACAAGCAATAAAATAGGTGTATTTTCTACATTCTCTTCTGATTGTTCACTTGCTCCATTTATGTCTAAAAAATAAACGTAATATCATTTTCATTTATTTAAATACATTTATTTAAAGAAATTTAGCAAAGTGCTGACAAATGTTAGACTCTCAAAAATGGTATGTATTTCCTTTTTCTTTACTATCTTCATCGGCAAATGTATAGAATCTCTCTTTTCTACTTTTTAAATGTAGGATTCTTGTTTCTTTGTATTCCCAATAGAAGTATAAACTGGCATCTTTTTAGAGGACCTGGGTTCAATTCCCAGGACCCATATGGAAGCTCACTACTGTCTGTAACTTCAGTTCCAGGGGATATGTGTGTGACACCCTTACACAGACACACAGGCAGGTAAAACACCAATGTACATAAAATAAGAATAATTAATAAAAAAAGAGTGCTCTGGAGAAATGGTATTACCGACTGAGGCCCATGAAGAATCATACCTGTTGGAAAGCCACATAACTCATGCTATTTTGATGTTCAAAGTCTTAGGCCAAGTTCAGACATCTCACTATGCTTTATACATGCCTCCCATCAGCATGAAGCCAAGAGGACTGTGTGACATTCCTGAGAAAGCCTCTTGTCCATTGGGAAAATGCCGTGCAACAGCTTTGTCTTGGTTATTCTGCAGCTCTCTTTATCCACACTCATTAGAAGTCCAGTTTCATCTGGTTGCTTGTAGCTCTTCCTGACAAGTACAGACTCATTTACACATTAGGGCTAATTATTCCCAAAGGCAAATTTCTGGCCTGACATTTGATATTCTGTAAACGTGGTCCAAGTCCACCTTTATCACATCCTTTGCATCCAAGTTAGGAAGACTCAGGTGTTCCTTGTTCAGTCCAATAGGATTCACACTGGCAAAGCCTTTTGTCTCTTTAATGCAATAATTTGTTCCAGTGTCCACAACCATGCTTGGTGTCTGGCAGATAATGAACAGGTATTTGTTCTGCCAAGAAGCGGATTGTAGTCTATTTTCTAATGCTGTTCACTGTGGTGACTCTTCATTGCCTTTTAAAGATAGGTCCTAACCTCACTATGAGACTTCTGTGACAGTACTAGTTTGTGTTCTGTTGCTATGATAAACACCATGACCAAAACCAATTTGAGGACGAAAAGGTTCATTTCAGCTTACACTTCTAGGAAGCAGCCTATGACCAAGGGAAACTGGAATACCAACTCAAGACAGGAACCTTGGAACTGAGGCAGAGACCATGGAGGAGTACTGCTTACTGGCTTGCTCTTTAGCTTCTGTTTAGCTGGCTTTCCTTGTAGTCAGGACTCCCAGTCTAGGGATGGAACTGGACCACAGTGTGCTGTGACCTTCCACATAAACTAGTCACCAAGAAAATGGCCCACAGAAATGCCCACAGGATAATGGGACTGAGGCAACTCCCTAACTGATACTCCCTCAGATAACTCCTAGGTTGTGTCCAATAGACATCTGAAACTACCTAGAAGAGTAATAGTCTCACTTCAGAATGAAAACTTGGGAGTTCAGGAGATCATGGGACAGAGGAACAAGGATCTGGGGACAGTTTTTAAACTTGGGTTGAAGGATTTGGTGTATGCTGTCCCTAGGAGGCTGGCAGGAAGAATGATCCAATGCCCACCTGACAAGTATCAGGTGGTGATCCAAAGAACTGGAGTCCTCTCTGTGCAGCTAAACAATGTACAGCCAACGTGACTGCAGAGGGACTTGGGGCAGCACTATTTGGGAGTTCAGGCTTGCCATTCTTATGGTGAATGCATTTCATTTCAGTCACTGTGACAAGGAACCAAGAAAAACAAGTTTTAAGGTAAACAGTTTGTTTTGTATCAGAGTCTCAGAGGTTACAGGGCACTTCATTGACTTAGGTGAGACAGCACTACATATAGGCAAAACTGCTCATTTCCTTCAGAGAAACAGGAAAGGGTTATGGGTCTCCGTGTTCCTATAAGGGTATGCCCCAGTAGCATATGTTAAATCTACTAGGTCCCAACTGTTAAAGGTTCCAACACCTGTCAGCAATGCTGTAGGCTGGAGCCCATACCTCTAATACATGGGTCATTGAGCACCATTCCAAATCCAAATGGTAACAGTGCAGATAGGACAGCTGATGATGGGGTAGATTCCAGGAGCTGCTTGTGGTCTGAGCAGAAGCGTGAGACAAGGCACTTTCCTCAGAATAAGCTTTCTGTCAAGAGAAGACCCTGTGTGGAGAATACTCAAAGGTTGACACGAGCCACTGCCAAGAGCTTACGTGGACCAGGCATTTCGCCTCAATTCTTTTTCTTTCCATTTAATTTTTTTTTGAGATTATAATATATTATTTCTCTCTTTCATTTTCTCCCTCAAAAATCATGTACCCTTCCCAGCTTTCTTTCAAAATCATGGCCTCTTTTTCTCATATATATATGAGAATATACATACATATACATAAATATGACATAAATATACATATAAAAATGGCATCTTTTTAATGTTACTTGTATGTATGCTTTCAGGGCTGCCAATTTGGTACCAGATAACGAATTGATGTGCTCTTTCCTGGGAAAGACTATTTCTCCTGCTCTCAACAGTCCTTAGTTACCTGTATTACAGCCAATCAAAACGCAGAGTTGTGGAGATCAGTTCCAACTTACATATCTATAAAACAATTCCTGTATCTAAGGCTCATGGCTCATTGCAGAAGAGGAGATGGAAAGATTGTAAGAGCCAGAGGAGCACAGAGAGCTTGCTGTGAGATTATGGCTCCTAGGAATGTCAGAAGCTCCACCCATAAAGTCTCACCAGCATGATTGCCTAAACATGAGCTGAATAAGGACAACAGCAACAATAGGTCTTAATATGGACAGGGGAAAGCCTGCGAGTCCTCACTTTCTTAATAGTTTAGAAGGTAAGAAAGAAAAAAATCCCTCCTTCATACTTCACGAGTTCTTCACAACTCCTTGCAACAGAAGACAATTTAGTATGAGAACGAAACAACAAATGTTGCCTCACATGCACACCATTTACATACACGAAAGATGCCTAGAGAAACAAAGAAATCTCTAGAGTAGATATCAGGGATTTGCTTAGGTTGCAGGCTCTAAAAAGATAGTATATGAAACAAAGAAAACCCTGGAAAAGACAATTTGGCCAGGAAAAGCATCTCAAACTAGGGAATTGCATAAGTTTGCTGTGCAGACTTAGTTCACACCGTCTCCATTAATTGAGCCCTTAGTGATTTAGTTGCCTGTACAGAGGGTAAACATCCTGACAAGTGGAGATTTCTCTCAAAGATGTAAATTTATCTCACCAATAGGTAACGTTTCAGTGTTTCCCCTGAATCTGCCACTAAACATTTAAACTTGTTTTCATTTAAATAGCTCACCATAATCTCTACAAAGAGGTATATTTTATCGTGATATTATACCTTTGACTGGCACATCCTGCACCCTATCACTATATCCAGAATGGTTATTCCCCTGGCAAAATTCAGGATCCAAGAGGCTCAGCTCACACTGGAAGTCATACAACCAGCATTGATGCATATCCACGTCCAGACCCAAAGCAAGTGCTCTCTTCTCTGTGGAGGTCTCAGGGGACTAGCCACAAAGAAAGAGGCCAAAGTGAAGATAGAAGAAATGAAATTCAGTTAGCAGCCAGGCTTACCTCATGGAGGGAGAAAAGAAGCCAGTTATATCTTATGCTATAAACCTAAAATTCCCACTGAGAAATACACAAAAATGTGACCCTGAAAGGGAACCTAGGGGACAGATATTACCAAGTGAAAAGGTATGAATAGAAGGGAGTGGAGACAGAGATAGATGGGTAGCTCTTGTGATAGTCTCCTATCTAACACCACAAGGCATTCTGGGTACTTTTCTGATGTTATGTGTGTGAAGCAAAATTTTTCCAGAGGGGTTATGACAGCTTTGTGTTTAGCTAAGCTCCTATATAATGCAAGACAAAACCATCATGTTTATATCAAATGGTGCCCCATTGCTCCTTTCTGCACTTAATTTTAGTCCTCAGTCTTTGGCACTGGGTACCTTAAAGCACTTTGCAGACATGAAGAGAATCTCTGAGTACGATGCAATTTTGCTTTCTTAAATTAGAAACAGCTTTATTTTACTGCATTATCTAACCTTTAAGTCCATGGGGGATGTCTACTGTACACTAAATGGAAGCCTCTCAATGCCACTTATTTCACTATGTGCTGATTCCTTCCTAAAGGCAATGTGATGGTGCACCCCCCAGGAACTCAGATGCTCTACTACCTTCAATGTGTCCATTAACTCTCTTTAAGGGCCACATATGCATCAACACAGTTGACCACAACAGGAAAAACTTTCAAGACAATGACAATAGTCCTGCAACCATTTGTTCCCATAGGGCCTAGGGAAGAAGGATAGTGGGATAGTGAGGATGCTTCTTAAATAGCACTCTGTTTTTTGGCAAAGAAAAGTGAATTTACTCAGCCTTTGAGATCCTTACAAAGTCCCCAGGGCAAATGACTTTAAAATTATCTCTTTCCAGACTTGAAGAAGCATTATGTAATGCCAAGAAAGAGCAGACCAAATTCCTTGCTGGTACCTTAACTACTCAATGTCCACTTTGGTCTCATCTCTGCAGCTATATATCCATTCTTAGTAGTGGTCCAGCCTCAGTTTAGTTAATCAGTGAAGTCTAGAGAAGTATAGTCATCAGCTCATAAACTCTCCTTTATGAGTAGGGTATATTTAAGTCAAACCATCTGGTGTTTCTTTGAGCTTTCATGGCTTTTGGACATATAAAGTTTATCTGCCTCTTTTTTCCTTGTTAATCTGTCTACTGTCATCATGTCTCAACAGGCTCAGTTACCAAATTCTCAGAGAGACAGTTTATGCAACACTTCTGTTTGTTTCAATGTCTGTTTTGGCCCCTTTGCACCATTATAGATTAAGAACCGAGTCCATGTGTAACCTTCTGGGAAAAAAGCAAAGCAGTGAATCCATTTAGAAACAAACCATTCCATGGTAGTTCCTGGCATCTCTCAAAAGGGTTCTCCAGGGCGCACATTAGAGCTTCTGAAACTATTTCTTGTTGTGAACATCCTTTTCCTCTGTCTTGCACTTGCTTAAGTCTGACTTGTGCTCTCTGGACATTTGACAAGCAGCTGAAATATCTCGAGTTAGCAGCAATGATCAGAGTTGTCAACATGACAGTTTCTAAAATAACTGTGAGATGGACGCCTATAGGGGATTATCCTCATTACTGTAGGTGTCACTATTCCCTGGTTGGGATTCTACCCTGTGTAAGTAGAGAAAAGGAGCTGAACTGATGTATGCATTCATTATTCTCTGCTTCTTGATTAGAGCTGCAATGTGAGCAGGTGCTGCCTGCTCCTGTTGCCTTATCTTCTTTGTTGGAGAGGATGTGGAGCAAGGGGAACACTCCTACACTATTGGTGGGAATGCAAACTTGTACAACCACTTTGGAAATCAGTATGGCGGTTTCTAAAAAAATTAGGAATCAATCTTCCTCAAGACCCAGCTATACCTCTCTTGGGCATATACCCAAGGAATGCTCAATCATACCACAAGGGCACTTGCTCAGCTATGTTCATAGCAGCATTATTCATAATAGCCAAAACCTGAAAACAACCTAGATGCCCCTCAACTGAGGAAGGAATAAAGAAAATGTGGTACATATACACAATAGATTACTACTCAGCAGAGAAAAACAATGACATCATGAGGTTTGCAGGCAAGTGGATGGAACTAGAAAATATCATCCTGAGTGAGGTAACCCAGACTCAGAAGGACAAACATGGTATGTAGTCACTCATAAGTGGATACTAGATACAAAGCAAAGGATAACCAGACTACAATCCACAGCTCCAGGGAGGCTAGTTAGTAAGGAGGACCCTAGGAAGGATGCATGGATTGCCCAGTGATGGAGAAATGGATGAGATCTACATGAGCAAACTAGGAGTGAAGGCGGGTAATGGAGGGCAAGGGATGGGGGGTGAGAGCTTAAAGGAGCGGGAGGTTCAAGCTGGAATGGGAACAGAGTGGGAAAGCAAGGAAAGAGACACCATGATAAGTGAAGACACCATGGGAATAGGGAGAAGCAGAGTGCTAGGGAGGTTCCTAGGAATCCACAGAGATGACTTCACCATAGACTACTGGCAATAGTCGAGAGGGTGCCTGAGCTGACCTACTCTGGTGATAAGATGGCTGAATGCCCTAACTGTCATCATAGAACCCTCACCCAGTGACTGATGGAAGCAGATGCAGAGATCCACGGCCAGGTACTGGACTAGGCACTCTGGATAAGAGAGACAGTTGTTTAGCTTGAACTGTTTAGGGGGCCCCCAGGCAGTGGGATCAGGACCTGTCGCTAGTGCATGAGCCGGCTTTTTGGAGCCTAGTGCCTATCGTGAGACATTTTGCACAGCCTTGGTGCAGGGAGGAGGGGCTTCGACCTGCCTCAACTGAATGTACCAGGCTCTGCTGACTCCCATGGGAGACCTTGACTTGGAGGAGGTGGGAATGGAGGGTAGGTTGGGGGGGGGAAGATGCGGGGCGGGAGGAGGGAGGACAGGGGAATCTGTTGTTGGTATGTAAAATGAATAGAAAATCTCTTAAATAAAACAGTGACAACAACAAATGTAGTAATAAAATTACTCCTAATGATATTCTACTATGTTTATAGTATCTTCATCAGTGTTCTATTGCTGTGAATAGAAATACCATGACCACAGCAACTCTTGTGAAAGAAAGCATTTAATTTGGATTTGCTTATAGTTTTAGACAGACATGGTGCTGGAAAAGTAGCTGAGCGTTCTACATCCACATCTGCAGCAGCAGGAAGAGAGAGCCACTGGGCCTGGCTTGGGCATTTGAAGCCTCCAAACCCACCCTCCCACCTCCAGTGACATACTTCCTCTAACAAGGCCATACCTCCTAATCCATTTGTTTGTTTTGTTTTTTGAGACAGGGTTTCTCTGTGTAGCTTTGGCTGTCCTGGAACTCACTCTATAGACCAGGCTGGCCTTGAACTCATAGAGATCTGCCTGCCTCTGGGCTTTCCTTTAAATGTGACCTGTGGTTTTTCGCTTATTACTTTCAATACCTCTCTTTGTTCTGTGTATTTATAATGTATTGTAGAAGTTTCTTCTCTCATTATAGCTATTTGGCATTCTGTGTGCTTCTTGTACTTGTGTGGGTATGACTCCTTAACTGTAGGCAGTTTTCTTCTAGATCCTGTTGAAGATCTTGTCCGTGCTGTTGGCCTTAGAATCTTCTGTTTTTTCAGTTTGTAGACTTACTTCCCAAATTCCTGCATATTTCTTTTATTTTCAAAAAAGGTATTTTATTCTTTGATATAAGAGGGTTTTGAGTAAGCTCCTGCTAATTTCATTCTTCTACATGTAGACATCTGGTTTTTCCTGCATCACATGTTGAAGATGCTATTTCTTTTCTCCACTATATGATTTGGCACCTTTGTTGAATGTTGGATGGCTGAAATTACATATACTCATGTTTGAAACTTGGATTACAGCCCATTGGTCTACATGTCTGCTTCTGTGCCAGTACCATATTATTTTTACTACTATGGTTCTATAATATATCTTGAGGTCTGGGATGGTAATCTCTCCAGCATTAATATTTTTCTCCAGGCATTTTTGGCTATCTGGAGTCTTTCATAGTTCCATGTAAATTTTAGGATACTTTTGTTTTTCTATTTATGTGAAGAATAAGATGGGGATTTTGATTGGGATTGTATTGAATTTGTAAATGTCTTTTGATAGAATGTCATTTTTCAGTATTGATTCTACCAATCCATGAATATGGGATGGATGTCTCTCCATTTTCTAGTGTCTTTCTCATTCTCTTTCTTCAGAGATTTAAAGTTTTCATTATACATGTCTTTTACCTCCTTGGTTAGATTTATTCTTAGATATTTTAGTTTCTCTGAATGGAGGTGTGTATACATGATCCCTTTGTCTATATATTCACTGGTGGTGTACAGATAAGAGTTTTGATTTTTTTTTTTTATTTTGCAATACAGTTCAGTTCTGTATATCAGCCACGGATTCCCTTGTTCTCCCTCTCCCACCCCCCTCACCTTCCCCCCAGCCCACTCCCTATTTCCACCTCCTCCAGGGCAAAGCCTCCTCCGCGGACTGAGATCAACCTGATAGACTCAGTTCAGGCAGGTCCAGTCCCCTCCTCCCAGGCCAAGCCAAGCGACCCTGCATAGGCCCCAGGTTTCAAACAGCCAACTCATGGAATGAGCACAGGACCCGGTCCCACTGACTAGATGCCTCTCAAACAGATCAAGCCAATCAACTGTCTTACCCATTCAGAGGGCCTGATCCAGATGGGGACCCCTCAGCCATTGGTTCATAGTTCATGTGTTTCCATTTGTTTGGCTATTTGTCCCTGTGCTTTATCCAACCTTAGTCTCAACAATTCTCACTCATATAAACCCTCCTCTTTCTTGCTAATTGGACTCCCAGAGCTCCACCCGGGGCCTAGCCATGGATCTCTGCATCCAGATCCCTCAGTCATTGGATGGGGTTTCTAGCTTGACAATTAGGGTGTTTGGCCATCCCATCACCAGAGTAGGTCAGTTCGGGCTGTCTCTCGATCTCCCCCAAGATCCAGCTATACCACTCTTGGGCATATACCCAAGGAATGCTCAATCATACCACAAGAGCACTTGTTCATCTATGTTCATATCAGCATTGTTTGTAATAGCCAGAACTTGGAAACAACCTAGATGCCCTTCAACTGAAGAATGGATAAACAAAATGTGGTACATATACACAATGGAATACTACTCAGCAGAGAAAAACAATGACATCATGAGTTTTGCAGGCAAATGGATGGATCTAGAAAAAATCATCCTGAGTGAGGTAACCCAGACTCAGAAAGACAAACATGGTATGTACTCACTCATAGGAGGATACTAGATGTGGAACAAGGATGACTGGACTGCTACTCACATCACCAGGGAGGCTACCTGGAAAACAGGACCCAAAGAAAGACACGGGAATCGCCCAATGACGGAGAAATGGAAGAGATCTACATGAACAGCCTGGACATGAGTGGGGGTAATGAAGGGTGAGGGTCGAGGGAAAGAGAGCTTGGGGGAGCTGGAGATCCCAGCTGGATCAAGAACAGAGAGGGAGAACAAGGAATAGGAGACCATGGTAAATGAAGACCACATGAGAATAGGAAGAAGCAAAGTGCTAGAGAGGCCCACAGAAATCCACAAAGATACCCCCACAAGAGTTTTGATTTTTGCAAGGTGATTCTGTATCCTGCTGCATTGTAGAAAATGTTGATTCTTTCTACAAAATTTGTTTCTAGAAAATTTAAGGGTCTCTTATGTATAATATCATGCCACCTGCAACTAGGAAAAGTTTTATTTATTATTTCCCTATTTATATCCCTTTAATTTCCTTCTCTTGCCTAATTGTTCCAGCTAGTGATTTAAGCACAGTATTAAAAAGGAGTGGGGATATTAGACAACCCTCTTTCATTTCTGATTTCAATGAAATTGCTTTAAGTGTTTCTCCATTAGGATGATGTTGGTTGTGGACTTCTGATGTATAGCTTTTATTATGTTGAGATACGTTCCTTCTGTCCCATTCTTTCGGGGCTTTATAATGAAATTGTGCTATATTTTGTCAAAGGAATTTTCTTCATCTATTTAGTGAGTACATGATCTTTGTCTTTAAGTCCATTTATGTGTTGTATTACATTTATTGACTTGTGTTTGTTGAACCATCCCAGAATCTCCCAGACAAAGCCAATTCAGTCATGGTGGTTAATCTTTTTGATGTATGTCAGTAGCCAGTTTTCAATTTGTGTCTAACAAGAGACACGAGAGTGGGTATCTTTGCCTCATTTTACAGGATAGATTTGCCTGAGATACCAATGTTGGATGAAAATTATTTAGTTTCAAGGCTTGAAACATACCATTCCACACTTCACAGGCTTTCAGAGTTGCAGATGTTATTCTGATACATTTCCTTTTCACTCTGTTATAGCATTTGATGCTTTTATTTGCTTCTATTTTTGATATTTTGACTATAATATGCCATGGAGAGGTTTTCTGGTCATGCCAGTGATCTAACTAGCTCCTGCATTTGTATTTTCATTTCTTTTCAGATTTAGGGAATTTGGGGTTATATGTCTCATTAAATAGATTCTTTGTGCCATTACTTACATCAGCTCCTTCTTCTAGCCCATACATTCCTAAATTTGGTCTCTTGGCCATACCCCAGGATTCATAGATGTTATGGTCATGTTAATTTATTTTTTCCTTATTGGTGTTTAAATGTAGTATTTTTTAACTATCTCCTCCATAGCCCATATTCATCTATAATGTTTATTTGTTCTTATTTTAATTATCAATTTCTTTGCTGAATTTTTCATCTGTATTTTGATTTTCATAAATATTTCTGATTTTCTTACATATTGTGATGACTTCTCTTTCCCCCTCATGTTGCTTGCTCACTTTCTTCTCCCAGACCTGGATTGAAGTCCTTTGTTTCTTTGTATCCTCTTTGGAATCATTTTTATTAGTGAACTTTTGAAATCTTTAGCTGACATTTTATGTACTTCAATGTCTTTAAGAATTTCTGAAGAGAGCCGGGCGGTAGTGGCACACGCCTTTAATCCCAGCACTCGGGAGGCAGAGCCAGGCGGATCTCTGTGAGTTTGAGGCCAGCCTGGGCTACCAAGTGAGTCCCAGGAAAGGCACAAAGCTACACAGAGAAACCCTGTCTCGAAAAACCAAAAAAAAAAAAAAAAAAAAAGAATTTCTGAAGAGCTATCATCTTTTGAAATAGTTAAGTTGTCTAGTACTCTTTTATAATTCTTGTAGTTTTATGATACAATTTCTGTATCTATTGCTTTGGATATCTCTTCTGGTTTGATTTGGGGGGTCTTGTTAGAGAGCAGCTACTTCTTGAGAGCTCAATACCTAGCGCCACCCAGTGTGGAGAAAACAAACATAATGGCAATAAGACCAAACCATACAAGACACACAAATAAACTTAAAATTAATTATATCATTACCAATTATGATAAGCCAGAAAATGGAAGAACTATATAGAATATACTACAATGTTAAAATTCTTTAGAGTAGGGACTGGAGGGAAGGCTCAGTGGTTAAGAGCACTCACTACTCTTCCAGAAGATCCAAGTTTGCCCATGCAGGGCAGCCCACAACCACCTGTAACTCTAGCTCCAGGAGATCTAACACTCTCTTCTGTTCTCTGTGGGCAACCACACATAGGAGGCATACATTCACACAGACATACATATAAATAAATAAAAATAAATCTTTAAAAATTATAGTGAGTGTGAAAACAGTAAGTGAATGGGAGGCACAGAAAGGGAAAACAAGGATTAAATGAGTAAGAGGGAGGAAAAGAATTTTATAGAAGGAAAGAGAAAGAACAAAGAATTATAAAGGAGAAACAGAAAGGAGGGAGGGCAAACATTTACTCAATGATGGAAAGAGTGAATAAACAAAATTGGATCAAGAAAGGGGAACAAGGAAAACATCTTTAAATACTGTAAAGCAGAAAATACTGGAAACGGTATAATAAAAAAATTAAAAAGGAACCCAACCAGTGAAAAAAGATAGAATGGTAGAGCAGTTTTTTTCTGGATCACTGAAAATGTGGGCTCCATGTCCAGTGTGTCGGAGGCATCACTGCCCTGCTACTCATCAGCCTGTATTGGAAAAGTTTCTTTTTGTTACCTGCAGTTGTGAGTAAAGCAGAGGTCTCTGCTGGCCACAGTTAGCTTTGAATTCTGTGAGCTAAGCAGGTTCTTCATCCTCCTAGGAGCCTCAGCGTCAACCATCTGAGAAGATTACTGCTCTAGCTGGGGCATCTCCCGAGTACGTCAAGAGTGTAGGAAACATGGGCTGGAGAGAGAGCTCAGTGACTAAAAGTACACACTGAGTTTTTGCAGAGGACCTGAGTTCAGCTCACAGCTATCTGTAACTCACAACTCTCTTCTGGCCTTCTCAGGCATTTGAACACACACACACACACACACACACACACACACACACAATTTAAAGTAAAAATAAATTTTTAAAAAAGTTTCAGGATACAAGCACAACACAGAGAACTGTTTGGATAGAGGGCCTGTCTTATACTCTCAAGGCCTGAAGGATATAAATCATCCTGCTGGAGGGCTGCAGCTATGGATGATAAGCAGCCCGCTGAGCCCTCCTCACCAGTGAGCAGTAGGTAGGTCACTCCTGAGGTGATGAACCCAGTGACCTCAGGCTCAGCGTTAGCAGACACAAGTGCTATTAACAGACAGTGCTCACTTGAGTCCCACCCTTGGCCAGCAAGGGTAGGCTATCTTTCCATTACACCCCAACAGGCCACACTTGAGCTAAATCACCTGCTGCTTGTGCTTCGCTTGTCTTTACCCGTCCCTTGCCCACTGTGCGAAATCCTTCCAGGGCTGCCTCTTGCCTTGGAAATGTGGAAGAATGAACTCAGGCTCCCTATCTTGTAGGTGTTCTCAGGTCCCCAGTATAACTCCGTTTCAAAAACAGGTTTTCCTTTAGGATGGCACTTGTCCCTTGCACTTGACGGGACAAAATTTAACACTGTCCTATCAAAAGCTACAACTGCTTTTGAGCCTGGTAAGGTTCGAGTGTGTGTTGAGGGTGGGGCTGCCAGTCTCTTCTCAGCCATCTGGGTTACCTTTTGTAGGAGACATTTGCTTTCTCTCCCCCAACAGGGAGCCACGCAGCTAAAGCTCGGCTTTTCTGTGTGCCCATCTTCGTTGCACCTCCAAGCACCCTGTTACAACCTTTGTTAGTTCTGAAGACTTCGGCTTTCTCTCCTTTTGGAAGAGAAGATTTTCATTTTTTTATTATTTATTTATTTTTATTTATTTTGCTTATTCTGATTCTTCTTCCAACTTACAAAGACATTCTGTACACTTCTCTTGTTTGAATTTTCTGAATTCCTTGGTAGAAATAAACAAGTTTGTTGTTTTTTTAAGTTTTCATTACCACCCCACACCCCTGGAGACATGACCAAAACTGGGCATAGTGTGAAAATGTTCCAGGAGCCTCAAGTAAAATAGCATCTGCTTTAGTAATAAAAATCCTATCTTTCTCTTTATCACAGCTGAATAATTTCATCTTGTAAACTTCAATGATGTTTCCTCCATTATTTCTTTTCCTCTTATGATTTCAAATTTTTTAAAGACATTTTAAAGATCATGACTTTTCTCTGTACTGCGTTCTGCTATTTTTTCCACTTGAGATGGCATTAACTCACAGCCTAATATTCCAAAAACTGAGAATCTGCTAGTGATTCTCAGAAACCAACAAAAGTGGAGGCTGTTGTTCAAAATACTGGCACACAATATGCTCTCTCTAGATGTGATGTATTTCTGCTTTAGTATCCCCTCTCCTTTCAGAAAGTTTCGTTTTGACTGATACAATATACTACATCTAATGTGGTAAATAATAGTAAACAAAAAAATCTAAACAACCTAAACATATGTCTAGATTGTTTTCCTCAGATCTGTTTTGTCAGACTCAGCAAAAAAAAAAAAAAAAAATATGTTTAACCTAGTACCAAACTGGCACCTATCTAATGGTTAGAAAACTAAAATATTCTTATAGTCTTCTTGTCAGTGGTCTGTATGTCAAATACTCTGATTGGTCAATAAATAAAACACTGATTGGCCAGTGGCCAGGCAGGAAGTATAGGCAGGACTAACAGAGAGGAGAATGGAGAGAACAGGAAGGTGGGAAGAGACACTGCCTGCCGCCGCCATGACAAGCATCATGTGAAGATGCCGGTAAGCCGCGAGCCATGTGGCAAGATATAGATTAATAGAAATGGCTTAATTTAAGCTATAAGAATAGTTAGCAAGAAGCCTGCCACGGCCATACAGTTTGTAAGCAATATAAGACTCTGTGTTTACTTGGTTGGGTCTGAGCGGCTGTGGGACTGGCAGGTGACAGAGATTTGTCCTGACTGTGGGCCAGGCAGGAAAACTCTAGCTACAGTTTGATTTTGCTTATCAACAAAAATGAATTATTCGGTACAATGGAGCAAAGTCTGGGAACAGTTTAGTTCTGATTCTTACTCATTTAGTTTACGCCTGATTCTTGCTCATTCAGAGACTGGGCTTTGCTTCCTCAGAAACTAAAGCAGAAGCTTCCATGTCAGAGGATATGTTTCCATAGAGATTAGGCACAAGTCCAGGGTTTAAAACAGTGGCATAACGCTTCAGGCACTATGTGGTCTTTATCCGCGGCTGTCTCAAAACAGGGTAGATCTCCATCTGTTCCCCACACGTTAGAAATGAAGGCTGATTGAGTTGCTTCTTCCAGCCCTGTCAGTCTATAGTATTCTGGGAACAGTTGTGAATGCCTAGGGAAAGCCCGATCACAAAAGAATCTCACATTAGGCTGCCCGTGCTAGTCACATACTGCATTCAAGAATTAACAACTACGATGCCTTTATCACAAAACAAGGTTTAAAAGGCTAACTTGGTGATGTGAACGGTATTTAAAAGAGTAACTAGGTGCAGCAAGAGTGTGTTTACAAAAGACATATATGTCAAATAATAGCCTTATATACAGTCAACTCACAGGATTCTGCCAACTACGTATCAGTAAAACAGGAACAATTAAAATGAATCAATTATTATAAAATCTTTAATAAAAACACCTGTTTAGGACATGATGAAATACAGTTTTATGTTTAGCCTCCTTTGTATACAACTTATTGCCTCTTCTCTTTCTGGATTTTAATTTTATACAGCATAATAAACCATTTCTGTCACAAGAAAAGATATTTTGATTAAAATAAAATTTTAACTAAAAATTTAAAGACTAAAATAATCCCAAACTAGTTATTATGCCAGGCATAGGAGTTGTAAAGAGACAAAAGTTTCACAGGATGGGGTACTATGACAAGCCAACTAACATTACGATCATGGGAATATTTGCTAGAGAGTGGGATCACTGACTAGAAAACCTACTCACTCTCTTGAAAAGGGAAGAAGATAGGATGTAGCAGATTTTGAGCTAGAGTGTACCAGTAAAGTGTTATACAATCTGCTTGCAGTGTGACTGAATGAGTACCCAAAACCACTTTTACAGCCTTCCGAGTTAATAACACTACACAATTACCATATATTGCACTAATCCTCATTGGATGATGGAGGAGTCTGGGTGGGTGGGAAAGCATAGTCTTCTAGAACCATCTTTAGGTTGTCTCCCTTATTCCAGGCAAATGCCATATTGCAGCTCAGCATTAACCAGCAAAGATATTATTTCATCAATGTTTCCATCCATGTCTTTGTTCTCACCGTGTAAACCATTACTTGTGTAATTTGACAATTGTGAGAGAAATGCTTATTCTTCAAGAAATTTATGAAATGATAGCAGAATTTACATCTGCAACAAAGGAGAAACACTTTAAAATCTTTTGAGGGCCTAATTAACATTCATATAAAAATGTTACCATCTAGGACTCTTGATCTGTTTTTTTTTTGTTGGTTTTGTTTTGTTTTTTGTGGTTTTTTTTTGGTCAGGTAAAGAACAAAAAGGCAGGAAAATTTCACATAGCAAACAGCAACATTAACAAACCTTATTACAAATAAATACACACACACACACACACACACACACACACACACACACACACACACACCAAAATATGTAGAGAAAGACTCCTGGAAGAGCAGGGAGGGGCTTGGAATTGAAATCCATTTTTCCCCAGGAGGGCTGCAGATTTTTGATGGTTTTGGTGGCTTAGGATGGGGCCTCCTCCCATAATTTTGGATTGGTCCATATAAACAAAGAATGGGGAGCTGATGGGCACACAGTTTCAGGTAGCTATGTTCAGGACTGGCCTTGAACATATGTGACCAGCCTAGGCAGGTCAGCCAGATGAGGGCACTTCTGGGGAGAGAAAGAAGCCCACCAGGCCTTTTTCTTATGTCAGGAGGGTAAAGAAGACAGAAGCTTGTCATTTAAATTATCCGCAGCCTCTTTCTTTATCTGTCTGTCTGTCAGAGATGTGACTGACTCCTAGTCTCTCAAGTAAAAATTATTAATTAATTAATCAATCACTTAAAGTAAACACATGCAACTTTCTCTGGTCTGAAGAGATTGTGCAGCAGTGATTGCCATGCAATAAAGAGGACCAGAGTTCAGATCTTCAGAATGCACCTAACATGGCTGGCTTGTAATTTCAGCCTCTGAAGGCAGAGATAGGCAATCCCTGGAGCAAACTGGCCATAATGGCAAGCTCTGGGTTTGACTGATAGACCCTGATATGAATAAAGTGGAAGAGTGATCCAAGAATACTACCAACACAAGCACTAGGCCTCAGCATCCATGCATATACACATATGCACACACCTGATCACAAATGCACCCAGATACATGCAAACATGCATATACATACATGTACATACAATACACACACATGCATGCACACACATGTTAGGTTACAAAACAAAAAGCATAAAACCCTCAGCTTCCTCAATGAAATATATCCTCCCCAATATCAAACCATATAAAAGGAGCCTCTGTGGTGATATTTTATTTGTGCTCTAACAAATAAAACTTGCCTGGGGATCTGAGGAAAAAGCCAGCCACTATATTAAACATAGAGGTCAGACAGAGGTAGCACACGCCTTTAATCCTAGCAGTCGGGAGGCAGAGATCCATCCGTATCTCTGTGAGTTCAAGGCCACACTGGGAACAGAGCCAGGCATGGTGGCACACGCCTTTAATCCCAGCACTACTTAACCATAGAGGTCTGGAGGTCTGTACAGACAGACAGGAAGTGATAGAGCTGGGTGGAAAGAGGAAGTGATGTAGCTGGGCAGAGAGAAGAAGTAAGATGGCAGGGCACAGAAAGGTATATAAGGTGTGAGTATACAGGAAGTACCTCTCTCTTGGGCTGAGGATTTCCTAGCAGTAATAACATGTGGCTGGCTTGTTCTATTCCTCTGATCTCTCAGATTTCACCCCAATATCTGGCTCTGGGTTTTATATTAATAAGACCTTTTAAGATTCATGTTACAAGCCTCAGTCCTGAAAATTGATGTGCAGAGTATCTACACAGGACCATGAATGCAATTTTAATTCTCTATAGAAGTCTGGAGGATTACAAACAGGATGACTTTAGGGTCTATACAGAATGAATTTAATTGGCAGCACTATAGGGTCATATGGAGGATTATCAGACCAGTAGTCATGAGATAACATAGCTGTGCTATCTGTGATCATTGTTTGGTCTAACCCATAATTACACATTTGGCTGTTCATTTAATCCATATAGTTTTCAATCTCCATGATATTAGATGATACTATTGGCACATTTAAATAGTGTGTGTAAACTGAAGAGTCATATCATTTGAATGGGAGACTGGCAGTAGGGTCTGGTCCTTATGGTTGGAATACAAAATATCATTAGCTCTCACTTAATCAGTATGTATAATAAGGTACAGTCCCTGGGGTCTGAATAGCATGAGTCAATGCTTTTTCTGGGCCTTTGTGTGTGTGTGTGTGTGTGTGTGTGTGTGTGTGTGTGTGTGTGTGTATGTGTGAAAACAAGAATGCTATTGGTCACAGAACGTGGACATTTTAAAGCCAAAATCTCCCAAATATGCATGTTAATCCAATCTTAGTATTCATCGATGAAGTTGGAGTCACCCTTGCTTGTTTTGAAAATGAATCCCCACTCAAGTTCTATAAGATGGCAACCTTCCAGGTTAGCTAATTTTAAACACTCAATGCTATAAACACTAACAAAGAAAAAAACAACTGCAGTGTTTTCTACAATGATGGTTCAATGAAAATAGCCCTCTGAGTTTGGATCTGATCAACAACTGTGGTGTTCAAAAATTACTAGAATAAGAAATCTTTAATAGACATTTCAGAGAGCCCAGAAACATACCATAGAGTCAAGGGGTTAAAGAAAAAGAGAGAAAGAGAAAGAATGACTACCTCATCCAGCAGGAACCATTCTGGACTGTGTGAAGGGATTGAACGCATCAAGAATGACTGAAATAGCCAGCGACAGTGGAGCATGCCTTTAATCTCAGCACTCGGGAGGCCTGTGAGTTCCAGGCCAGCCTGGTCTACAGAGCGAGATCCAGGACAGGCACCAAAACTACACAGAGAAACCCTGTCTTGAAAAACATTAAAAAAAAAAAGAATGCCTGAAATATTCAATGAAGATAATAATATTTTACCCTAAAGAAAGGATAAATTTTGAATCAATTGAATTGATGCTAGCGACCTCAAGAAGTGGTGTTTGTTAGGGAACTGGGCTTCTCCATGTAGTCCACTTCTTCTAGAGTCAATTCGATGGAAGGGAGATGGAGGAGGCAGAGGTTCCAGGAGGGTATGAACAGAAAGTGCCTTGTGTCTTCATTCTTTTTCCTGTGTGAATGCAGAGAAAAGCCCCTGAAAAAGATGCTCCATGTCATATTTTACATCCCCTCGAAGGGCAGCTCCCTCACAGTTTATTCCCCTCAACACATCTTTTGATACCCATCAGGATGTGACACAAGTTGCCGGTTTTTGGTGACCCTGTCCAATATCTCCTTTCTTCCACAGAATCTGTACCAGAACAGGTTTTTGGGCCTGGCTGCCATGGCGTCTCCATCTAGAAATTCCCAGAGCCGACGCCGATGCAAAGAGCCCCTCCGCTACAGCTATAACCCGGACCAGTTCCACAACATAGACATCAGAAATGGCGCCCATGATGGCATCACCATCCCTCGCTCCACCAGTGACACTGACCTGGTCACTTCAGACAGCCGCTCTACACTCATGGTCAGCAGCTCCTACTATTCCATAGGGCACTCCCAGGATTTGGTGATCCACTGGGACATCAAGGAAGAAGTAGATGCTGGAGACTGGATTGGCATGTACCTTATCGGTGAGTACATTATCACGACTCTACTCATTGGAGCTACTGACTCATATGAGCAGGCTGACAGTGTACCATGAAAAGGAAGAAGGTCTTATGTGTGTGGTTTGATAGTTCAAAAAGAATCTTATTCATAATTCACTGTTATTTTTAATTTTTGAGATGATATAATTACATAATTTTCCCCTTCCTTTTCCTCCTTCCAAAGCCTCCCATGTACCGATCTTTTACTTTCAAATTCACAGCTTCTTTTGTTGTTGTTGTTGCTGTTGTTAAACGCATACATGTGTGTATATATGGGTAATATATATATATATATATATATATATATATATATATATATATTCTGAATACAACTTTCTCAGTCCGTATAATGTTTCTTATATGTATGCTTTCAGGACTGATAGTTTGATACTGAACAACCAATTGGTATGCTCTTCCCTGGGGTACTATTTTTCCTTCTCTCCCCTACAGTATAATTAAGATGCACAATCAGCAGAGTTACACTATAGTCTAACACACTGGAGACCATCAATGCTTGCTTTTTTTACAGATATACAATAATGCTACTCTTACATTTCTTTTTAAATAGAAGAAAATCATGAACAATCAGGGAAAAACATGATTAAAAACAAATATTTGCAACTAGAGAACACTCTCCCTTTGTACCTAAGTGAACAGCAAAAGCCCACCTTAAATCCTCATGGTTGTAGGGAACACCCTACACCCAACTAATGTACTCATATCTCTGAACAGGTAATTTCAACATTTTTCTCCCAACAATCTTTTCTCCAGCTCCTTTAACATCCCTACTTTATAGCCAAAACACATGATGGAATTGTATACCCAGTCATATGGAGAAAGTTGACTTGCTTATTATTCAGCATATGATTCCATAACTGAAAGAGATTTTTGTATGTGAATTTCCTCAAATCTGTTCAAACAAATTAAATTGTGCTTATAAATTTGATATTGTGGCAACTATTTTATAAAATTGTCAACATTTTCCTTTGTTTTAAAAATAAACCTTATAGCTGGGCGGTGGTGACGCACGCCTTTAATCCCAGCACTCGGGAGGCAGAGCCAGGCGGATCTCTGTGAGTTCGAGGCCAGCCTGGGCTACCAAGTGAGCTCCAGGAAAAGCGCAAAGCTACACAGAGAAACCCTGTCTCAAAAAACCAAAATAAATAAATAAATAAATAAATAAAATAAAAATAAAAATAAAAATAAACCTTATAAATTTGAAAATATAATAAATTACATGAAAATAGTTATTTCCTCTATTGCATATGATAGAATCCAGTGTGGAACAAATTGATATGATTATCCACAGGTCAGTGTATAATTTAGAGGTACTGCAAATGTCAACAGAACCTCCAAACTTTCTGCCTTCCATTTATACAGTTTGCCTTCATACATTCCAACACATACCACCAGATTTAATACTGCTGACTATAACAGGAAGTAATGCACATTATGAGCAATTTATAACCTAGTTCATTTTTTATGATAAAATATTTGTCTAACTAATTAGTCAGGAAACAATTAGTCTGATAAATATTAGTCTGATAAAATATTAGTTCTGATAAAATATTTTGTATAATTAGTCAGGAAGCAATTAGTCAGGAAAATATTTTTACTCTCTTGAAGGTTCTGCATAATGTAATATGTATGTGTGTGTGTGTATAATAAAGATGAAGCAATATATATTTTGATGTTTTTAAACAAGTAGTAGTTACTAAATAAATTTGACTTCTGACCAGAAAAATTTAATAAATTTTAAAATTAAGTTTTCAAATAAAATAACATCTATCTAAAACAGAGATTGAAAACTAACAAAAACCCATCAAGCATACATGTTTAGTCTATGGTGTTTAGTTGTATATTTGATTATCAACACTAAACATGCAGATATTTCACTTTAAAGTCCTATTTTTGATGTCTTGACAAAAGACCCCATTTGGGTAGACTTTGTAAAGCCAATAGGACTATAATTAGCTAGCATTCATTACCTCCTTTGGTTAGTCTGAACCTTCAGTTTTGCCACAATCCTCCTCCCTACCTACCTCTGCTTTAACTAGGAATGTGATTTATCACTTGAAGGAATTGTTTGTTACATGTGCACATACATAAGCACATAATTTTAAACCAACTTTTGTACAGGAGTATCTTCCCCTAGTTTGTGAACATTGATGCCATTTTTCAAGTTAAGGAAAAAATGGAAAATGAGTCTGTTTAAAAAAAAAGATAATGAGCTTAGTAGAAAACTTACTGAGTGTGAAACACAGCAAGGACAAATGTGCAAGTTAGTTTTAGTCCACTTGACATACTAGAGCTACCTGGGAAGAAGGAGTTTCAACTGAGGAACTGTGTTCATCAAATTGTCCTGGGGGTGTGCCTGTGGGACATTTTCTTAGTGATTGAGGTTGAAAGGCACAACCCACTGTGGGTAGTGTTTTCCCTAGGCAGGTGATCCTGGGTGGTATAAAGAAGCAATCTGAGTAAGCCATGGAAACAAGTCAGTAAGTAGCATTCCTCTGTGATCTGTGCTTCAATTCTTGCCTCCTGCCTCTGCAGCTCAATCATATAGATCCATGCTAGAATTTATCAAATTGTGGTACTGGGTACCCTGTGAGTATGTAAGGTCAATCACAGATTATGTGTAAGAAGAAAGCATTAAAGGTCCCTACCAGAGCAAGAGACAAATACAGAGGAAGGAGGGAACTCAACAGGAAGATGAAGGACGTGGTAAAGAAATAAGGCAGCTAGAAACTTACCCCACAAAGAAGAGAAAGAGGTGTTAGGAGAAGGAAGAGACCATTGGCCATACTGAGTTTCTTGAAACTTTGAGTAAGAACTGGTGTTACATGACATTTTTTGACTGAGCCAAAAGAACCATAACTCATCATTTTAAAAAGTTAATCTGACAATTTATTATTGTCATAGCAGCTACACACATATAACTGTGATGTTATTTAATGTTGAATGGCAACACTTTAAATAGAATCATACTTCAAATATAGTTTACCGATCTAAAATTATCTGTGAATCTTAAAAGCTCATAATTTGTGTGTCCTTAGTAACTCACCTTCCAGATTTGCAGTGCCTTGTCTAAGCTCAAGTCATAGAACTAGACCTAGAAACTTAAGGGTGGGGGTGGTTGTTTAATCTGACCTGTCATTCCCATGTGAGGAGATGCAGGGCAGCCCTCCCACAGCCATGAAACTGCCTCTCCTAGAGTTCACACTGACCATGGAGATATGTTGGTGTTTTGAACAGCATCAGGAATGTGTTGTTATACATAAGTAGAGCAGAGCAATGCCCAAGTAGAACCAAAATTATGATTTTTGACATTATATGACCTCCAGACTTTTCGAACCAAAACCATTTTTTTCTTCTGTAAGAAGGTGAAGATATCTGTACATAGAAGGTGATGTGACCTCCTCAATGACACTGTTACCAAGTCACCCATGCTTCCCTTAACCAGGGACATAGGAACCTAGCAACGGGTTTAATAACATTAATATTGCTGCTGTTACAGCATTGTAGCATTAAGTTGCTCTTACTTACAGAATGGATATTATGAGATAGATAATAGCAATAAATAGATAATAAATAAATAAGATAGATTCTTTCTGGGTAATAGTATGGAGAAGAGTCATGTGGTTCCAATTATAGATAGACATTGTTTAGAATAGTACTCTGCCTGTAGATAAATATATTTCCTCACCCAGGTAGTTTTGTGTAAGCTTTGAGTTACTTATTTCAAGTTACTCCAAAATGGATATAAAACTGCAATTTCCATCTCAGGGTTAATGAGAGTAATTAGTGAGATAGTGTACATTGGGAGGGTAGTTTCAGGGTGTTGTTTATTTGTTTGGCTTGCTTAATTTTTGTTTTGCTTCACAGTTAATATATCTCTTTTTCATTTATTTTGTCAAATTACTTTATTTTCTAAATGAAATGTGATGAATAAACCTAATTCAACCCATACTCGACCCTTCAATTATGTTTTAGTTGTACCTCATACAAAAAAGGTTCTGGCCAAGTGAATATGGACTGGAGAATGATTTTTAAACATCAGATAATGAGCAGGAGTTTATCATTTGGTCCAAACACAAGTACATAAAAGTTTTGTTATAAACAGGTATTTCCGGTAAATAGTGTTAAGTTGTGCCTACATGACTTTCACAAATAAAAGAACTGTTTTATTAGTCTATATCTATAGTTAAGACTCAGTAACGCCCATGTCTCTTTTGCTGAGGTTAATATATATAATTTGATTAGTATAAATGATAGCTCTAGCCATTGAAAATGCTATGTTATTTAGAAATCACCTATAAAGATTCTTTTATCCTCATTTCATATTCCTAATATTTAAAAATGTAACATCTTAAAATTACATTTATTTATTTATTCATTTGTGTGTGTGTGTATGTGTGTGTGTGTGTGTGTGTACATGCATGCATTTATTTTATGTGTGTTTCCAGGTCTCAGTCTGTGTGCCTGTATATGAGCATGCATGAGCCATGGCCCACATGGATGCCAGAGAACAACTTGAAAGAGTCCCTTTCTCTCCCTTCAGTTCTCTTCTTATACTAAGTGTGTCTTCAGGTTGTTGGGTTTGCTAACAAGTTCCTTTAGATGATAAGGCATCTGTGAGCCTTTAACTAAGATCTTAAAACACTTTAGAGGATTATCAGTTTTTAAAAACAGCAATTCCTTTGATTCTGAAGTAAAACCTACAAAAACTGTTTAAATATAAAATAAGTATGCAATTAAAATCAGAAAAAACAACCAAACAGATAAAATAGGCATAATATGCTGATAATTTGCAAATCTAGCTGTCTTATTAACTTAGTTTCAATAAATTACAGTCATTATCATAGTATGATATCCCAATTCCATGCTAGAATTTGCTGAGTAATTTAAAACAATGAAATTAGAGTATATTCATGCATTCAGAATTCCACGTCAAGAGATAACCAAAAAATTCTCTAACATTCTGTTAATAAAGCATATCCATAGACTAGAGCCTGGAGATTCGTATTCTCTCCCAAGTCTTACAAGTTGCTCTACCTGCATGCAGTAAAAGGTCATAGTCTTTATCTAATTGTTTATTTTGAATGGTTTGAGATTACTTCTGTGACTTGTACCTGCTTGATGTGTGTACACTTGTGTAATTATGCTAATTGAGGCTTATGCATGCTGAAACCATGTCTTATTTGGTGCTGTTCCATGAAAACTGAAGTAATTATGATGAGTTATCAAATAATTTTTGAAAGAACACAGCACTGGTGAGTGTTTCAGTGAACACAGTGCTTCACAAAGCAAGAGTCATCTCTCTGCTTCTCAATCTTGAGAGAAGACAGATAATAGATGATAGATACACACAAAACATACCCATGTATACACATAAATATATGTAAGGTTTTATATATAGGTGAATGTGTGTATGTGTGTGTACGTGTGTGTGTGTGTGTGTGTGTGTGTGTGTGTGTGTGTGTGTGAGAGAGAGAGAGAGAGAGAGAGAGAGAGAGAGAGAGAGAGAGAGAGAGAGAGAGAGGTTTTTTTCATGGAACCCAGGTGTCCTAGATAGCTCCAACTGTCAACTTGATATGACCTACAGTCATCTGAAGGAGTCTCAATTGAGGGATTTCCCAGGTCAAATTGGCCTGTGGCCATATCTGTAAGGAAATGCCTTGATTGGTTATTGATGTGAGAGGGCCTAACACCCTATGGGATACACCATCTTTTGCAGGATGTATAATGCAGCTTGCTTAACACAAGCCTATGAGTAAGCCAGAGGGCAAGCCACAGCATTCCTCAATGATTCCTGCCTCCAGGCTCCTTTTTTGAGTTTCTGCTCTGACTTCCTGCCTTAAGTTCTCTTGGTGATGGATTGTGACTTGGAAGTGTAAGCCAAATAAACTCCTTCCTCTCCAAATTGCTCTTGGTTAGTGTGTTTTATCACAGCAACAGAAAGGAAACTAAACACCAGTTATGGTGGTTAATCCTGATTGTCAGGTCAGTAGAATTTAAAAGCAACATGAAAACAAAATCTGGGCTTGCCTGTGAAGGATTATCTAGATGAAGTTGATTGAGACGGGAAGAGTATCTAAATGTAAACAGCATCATTCCCTATGGGCTAGAATTTAGGACTGAACAAAAAGGAGAAAGCAAGAATTTAAGGATTATCTAGATGAAGTTGATTGAGACGGGAAGAGTATCTAAATGTAAACAACATCATTCCCTATGGGCTAGAATTTAGGACTGAACAAAAAGGAGAAAGCAAGAATTTATTGAGCACAAGCACTCATTCTCACTACTTCCTGACTTTGAACATATGGTGACCAGCTGCCTCAACTTCCTGCTACTGTGACTTTCTTACCACGGTGGATGACTGTACCTTGTAACTGTGAACCAAAATAATCTCTTCCTTCCTTATAGTACCTATTTCGGGTATTGTATCATAGCAATGAGAAAAGTAACTAATATACCAAAGCTTCACACTTGCTAAGGAAATGGTATAGAATGGAGTTACATCACCAGCCCGCGTATTATTACTCACACATTACATGTTCTGGTATTTTTGTCTCTTTGTTCTTGCATTTTAAATGGGGTAGCAAAAATAACAACAAATCAAAGAAACAAAGCCCTTCTTTCTGTTAATAATGACACAACAGCAAATACTGGACTATTTGTAAATAAAAGAGATATTTTTTTTTCTCATGGTTCTGGTTCAAGATCCAAACCACAATCCATGGAACTAATTCAAGGCCCAAACCAGGACACATGGAACTGATTCAAGGCCTAAACCAGGAAACATGTGCACACACTATGCCAATCAGCCTTCTAGTACTGCAGCAAAATTTTTTAGACAACCAACCTTTTTACTTTTGGCTCACTGTTTCAGGATTTTAGTCTGTAATCAGTTGGCTCTATTGATTGGGATGCTATGGCAAGGCAATACACCATGATGGAGAACACTTGAGAGAGCAAAGCTACTCACTGTAACAAGAAAGTGAAAAAGAGAGAAAGAGGAAGAATCTAGGATTGTACTATCTTCTTCAAGGGCACATCCCCAGGGACTAGAACCTTCCACCAGGTTCTATTTCTTAGTTTTTACCACTCCCCAAGAGCACCAAACAAGAGATTACACCTTTAATCTATGGCCTTTTAAAGATCCCAACATCTATAATATCTACCCTGTGTTGTCTCTCTCTTCTTTAAGCTACTAGTATTCAATCTTGTTGCTTCATGATTATGGCCTCAATTAATCGTTACCACCTGTCAAAACTCTATAGCCAATTACATTTCCACTTCTTAAACTTTTCTCAATATAGCTAGGGTTTATGGTGGTTTAGTAAAATAGTCGTTGTAGATTCTCCTCTAAGATCCATTATTTTATTAGGCATGGGTATTTGGATAGGTTTTGTGGAAGGGAAGTAAAATTGTAAGAGCCAGAAGAATAAGGGGATTGCTATGAGATTGGTTGTCATATGAATGTCAGAAACTGTACCCAGAAAGACTCATCAACATTACTGCCTAAACATGAGCTGAACGAAAACAACAATAATAGACACGCTAAAGTGGTTGGTCCGACCCTACATAAGGGACTACGGGCAGCTAAAGAATGCTGAGAACGGGAAGAGCACAATTGGCTATCCTATACCAAACAGTCAGCCCTGAAAACATATATACAGGTAACATTATACAGACTGAAAAGGTTGTGCTCATGTACTTAGGAGTGTGTGTGTGTGTGTGTGTGTGTGTGTGTGTGTGTTCAACAACTATTACTAAAAAAAAAAAGAGGACATGAATTTTAAAAGAGCAAGAACAGATATATGAAAGGGTTTACAGGGAGGAAAAGGGAAGTGAGAATATGTACTTATATTAAAATCTCAAAAATAAAAGAAACAATATTTTAAATGAAAAAACATACCTCCCAGCTGGAATCAAGCTCCAACATGAGTTTCAGAATAGACACACTCTATACAAACCAGTATTTGTTCCATTGTGAGAAATCACACACTAGGAGTTATGGGAAATCCAGAATAAACTGAAATTCAACCCCTGGCCATAAAATAGATTAATGTACAGTGCCTTAAAATTTAGAGAAAAAAGTCTAAAATGATCTTTTGGACTAGGTACTTGCACACAGTCTCCTAGAATTCCTCCCTTCCCCCTGCCCCCCCATCTCAATCTATGCTATACCTCCTCCACTGATGTTGCAGCTTCTGTAACCCCTTCTTCCTCTTCTTCCTCTATTTTTAAGAATTCTTCTGTATGGTCATCAACTCTTGGAAGTTGGCATCCCACTAGCATATAAGAGGACTAACGCCATATTTGTTTAGTTACATCAGAAACTGAATACCTTTCTATGAAGAAACACTATGAAGTAAAAGTCAAAGAAGAGGGAAAAAGGCCTTGGTTAGGGACCTGTACTGTCATTTGTCCTTAGAGTCTCCTCCTAGTTATGGGAGTCAGAGCTTCATCTGGGTTTCTGGAGAGGGCAGGCAAGTAGAATCTACCCATCTCTCTGGTCCTACGACTTCAGTGAAGAATCCCTTAGACATTTCCTCTAGGTTTAATTATAAGGTATTTAAAAATAGATTATGGGGTCACTTGTCCATTTTGCTCTTAATGGCAATGCTTCTGTTGTCCATTCTGTGAATACAGGGTATAGAAACTGTAGTTAGTACCCATTTTGAAGACAAATCAAGAAAAAAGACATTCTTTATTTCTTAGATATGTTTTTTTCTGTACACTTCAAAAAATCTTTCTGATTAAAATGGCCTGCAAAAATCTTTACTCTGTTATAAGCTGTGGCTCCAGTAGAATTCTGAATGTCAAAAGAAATATTTATCAATATATTTGATTTGAGGAATCAAATATGTTCTGGACAAAATAGATAATGTCTACATTTTAAGTACTACTGGCATTCCAATATTTAACGTTATTATTGATTTTGCTCATTAATTACTTTGAGACTTACAGAATGCTTTATTTTTCACACAGACTCTGAAAAAATAACTACGTATTAGATGTCTGATATTGTTCTAAGATCATTGCTGTGATAGTCCAGTTAATCTTTAGAGCAGAATGCTAAGATGCATGCTATTATTGTCACCATTTTGTAGTGAGTAATATAAGACTTGCAGGCATTAATTATGATACCTAAGATCACAGTGTATAATGATACAGGAAAGCTTCCTGCTGAGGAAGTTTATATACCCCTTGTAGACATCTGCCTCAACAGACAACACATAGCAAAGCACTTTTAGGTAGAGAGCTGGAGAGGTGCCACTGGTCATTGTGGGGAAGAGCATGACTTGACCCACAGCATCCACTTCTGTTCTCTTCTGTCCTCAAATACCTTCCTCTAGTGTAGAATCTGCTCTTCTAAAAATTAAATCCTACTTCCTTATGCACCTGTGTTCTGGAGACCAATCTCTCTTCATTTAGTTGCACTTGTGTAAGGTTCGGATGGTAGAAGTGACACATGGGACTCTGCCTGCTCTCTGGCCTGTGGCTGCTGCAACAATGGCCTGAGAAAACTGGCATTTCTATAGCAGCGTCATAATGTCCACTCACCAAATTCATGGGCACAACAGGTATGGACGGTGGCAACAACATACCACTTGCTGCCCATCCTCTTGGTGAGCAAAGAGGCACTTGATGTGGCCTTATCAGCAGCCTCCCTTTTCAGGATTATAGCTCATGTTCTGAGACCTTATATTCCATAGGCTTCAGGGAAGCTTCTCCAAGGAAAGGCAGCAGCTCAGCTAGGATCCATTTAGATGGGAGTATTAACCTGGTGCTTATTTTTGGAGTCCATTTCTCCAGTACTGAATCCCTTTTATTAAATCGCTTTCTGAATAAAGTATATACACTCATCTGTTCTGAGGTTCACCCTGACAATACCCCTGGATTCTCAAGCAAAGAAGAGTAATATGTCTATCAAATGGTGATGACTGCCTTTGATACAAGGTTGGGAAAGGGATATTCATCAGGGCTGTTATCAGTTCCTTAGAACATGCTGCACTTAAACACACACAGCAAAATCCAGGTTTTTCTCTTTGCAATGTGTGTTATCTTTTTTTATCTTATCAAAGTTTTCCAATTCTTCTCAGCCATGTACTTTTTCTTGCCTTTAGCTGGTTTCCTTGCTATTTAACCATTTAAATACTTTCTATATTCTAAGGAAATTAACTATTTTCTTGAACAAATACTCAAATGTGTGAGAAAATCTCTAAGACTATAGACCATGTTTTGTTTATCCATTTATCCCCCTGGTTTAGTCTAGAATGAAGCAAAATATGTGATATACATTATCCAATACATGAAAGAATTTCCTCCCTTCTACATGCCATTGTATACAAATATCTGACTCTGACTATGACATCATAGTGGATAATATAAACACATACCATCTCTTGGAGAACTGCCACAATGAGGAACATTTATACTTGGATATAAAAGTTCAAGGAGCTGGGAAATATTATGTTTTTTTTAAGTAAATGAAGCAATCACTATAAAAAGCATATTATACAATAATCATAATAATAGAATCAGGGCTGTGAGCACACACTGTGAACAGTTATATTTTGCAAATAAGTTATTTTTCAAAGGACACAAACAGTTCTTGTTAATGGAGCAGCGAGACAATGGTGCTCTTCCCAGTTCTCTTTGAAAAGAAGGGTTGGCTGGAGAGATGGCTCAGTGGTTAAGAGAACTGGATGTTCTTCCTAGAGGTCCTGAGTTCAATTCCCAGCAACCACCAGTTGGCTCACAACCATTTGTAATGAGATCTGGCTCCCTCTTCTTGCCTGCAGAAGACTGTACATGCAGACAGAAGATTGTACCCATAATAAACAAAATAAATCTTTAAAAAGAAAGAAAGAAAGAAAGAAAGAAAGAAAGAAAGAAAGAAAGAAAGAAAGAAAGAAAGAAAGGAAGGAAGGAAGGAAAGAAGGGTCTGCAAAGACAAAAACAACTTTCCATGCACAAAACTAGATACTTTAATTCTAATTCCTAATTCATCTTTCTTTCTTCTCTATGTCCCTCTTGTTTTTACTTTTCAGCTATAAACCTCCAAAATGTTAACAATCTAATTCCTGTGGACCCAATCTAATTCCTAGCTTTGCCCTCTTTGAGTTTCCTAGTTCATATCTCTGTTGCCATGATAAAACACTAACTAAAAGCAACTTGGGAATACAGGGGTTTGTTTGGTTTACATGGACCATCACAGTACATCCTTGAGAAGGCAAGAGCAGGGGCCCAAGAGAGAATCTGGAGGCATGAACCGAAGCACAGCCCTGGAAGGAGACTACTTACTGGCCGACTTTACAGCTTGCTCAGTCTGCTTTCTTGCACTACCCAGGAACACCTGCCCATGGGTGGCACCACCCACAGGGGACTCAGCCTTCCCTCATTAATCATTAATCACGAAAATGCCCCCACAGACATTCACACAAGACAATCAGATGAAGGCACTTCCTCAGTTGGTGACTCTAGTCTGTGTCAAGTTGACAAAAAGTAGCAAGCACAAAGATTTTTCCCACTTTGACTTTTCTCTTACTTGATCAAGGAATTTCTGTGCTGACTCATCCTATACCCTTCCACTCCTAATCTTAGTGGACATTCAATCCTACGGTATGTCATAGTGCACTTGCTCCTTGGTTCTCTGATAGTTATTAAAGTTAAGACCATTTGACCATATGGTGTTTACACAGTGGGCCTGTCCACAAGTTTTGGTTCTTTCTTAAGCAAATATTATACTCCCAGAGTAATATAAGCATGATATCAGATGCACTGAGGCATAACTTCTGAAGTATACATCTCAACTCTACTACAATATAGTACCATTTGAATGTCACAAATATTTCAAGTAAAAAAGTACAGCTGATATAAAAGCAATGAAATAACCACGGAGGTTTAATCACAGAGGTTTAATCTCTGTGAGATTATGAAAGAAACAGTAAAGCTCAAAGTACTATAAACATCTCAAAAACAAAACAATAACAAAAGCCAATTACAGAGCTATGGACCTCAAAGAGAATGAATTAGATGAAATCCCAGACAGAAAATTTAAATGAATGGTTATAAAAATGTTTAAAGAGGGGTTTGCAAGATGGCTTAGTGGTTAAAAGTGCTAACTGCTCTTTCAGAGCATCTGAGTTCAATTCCTAACCCATATTAGGTGGCTCTCAACCACCTGTATCCCAGCTCCATGACAACTGACACTGCAGGTATTGTGGGCACCTACACTGTGTGCACATACCCACAATAGATGCACATACATAAATGATCATTAAAATAGATCTCAGCAAAAGTTTAAAGAATAAAAGTGTAAGTGTGTCAATAAACTCCCATGTTAATTCAAAGGGAGATATACATAAACATCTAATTAAATAATAAAGTCAGTACAAGGAACAAAAATTCAATAAACACACAAAAAAACCCAAAAATTTAAAAACAAAATCTTTAGTAAATCAAATAAAAGCCTCAACAGAAAGCCTGACTAATAGAACTAATCAAGTGGAATGCAGAATATCAAGAATGGAAGACATGATATATTAATTGGAACATCTAGACACCTACAAAGATAATATAATAAAACATGGACAAAACATGTATGTATTATGGAACACCATTTTAGATGAATTTACAAATCATGGTGATGAAGGATAATGACTGACTCCCTACTAAGGCAAAAGCAATATGTTCAACACAACATAGCAGAAAACTTCCAAAATTTGAAAAAAGACATGGTCATTCTGGTTGAGGAGATATTTAGAACACTAAACAGAAAAATATCTTTCCATGTCATATTCTAAAAAATAAATAAATAAATAAAAAACACCTGAACATAGAGAACAAACACAAATACTGAATGATGAAATAGAGAACAGGATACATACAAAGGAAATAAAAACATCAGAATTACAGATTTATCAACAGAAAGCCAAGCGCCCCAAAGAGCATGGAATATTATATTCCAAGCACTGAAAGGTAATAGTTGTCAACCCAAATTACTATACACAGCAAAAATTATCTGTCCAAATTGAAAGAGGAAGAATAACTTCCCACAATTAAAACTACCATAAAGAATTCATAACTACTACACTGGCGCTACAGAAGATACGAGAAGTAATCCTTGAAATAAACATATCCAGGAGGCAGCAGGAAAGACTAAATCACAACAAGAGTGAATGATAAGACACAAAACACTACAAAATCAGCAAACACAGACAGACATTAATGGATACCTTTCAGTTCTAAATTTGATTATTAATGAGATAAATTCCCCCAATCAAAGACACTGGCTAAAAAAAATCTACTTATTGCATCAAAGAATCAAACCTTATTATCAAAGACAAATAGAGCTTGTGTAAAAGGATGGAAATTCCATTCAAATTAAATTGGACTAGAAAGTAAGAAGAAAACTCTGTCCTAACATCTGAAAAAAAAATCTCCAACCAAAATTCAGTCAAAAGAGGTAGGATGTCCCTTCATAATGATTATAACATTAAGAAGGAAAATTTTAAATTCCTATAACTGAAAATGAAAACACAGAATACCAAAGTCTGTGGGATGCAATGGAGCAATACCAAGAAGAAATTTCATAGCTATGTCTATATTTTAAAAATCAGAAAGGAGACTGATGGTAGAACCAGGAGGCCAGCAAGATGGTGCAGACTTGGGGTACCAAAAGGAAAGTCTATTACTACTAAAACAGGGATGTTGGAAATTACTGTTATGGATAAGACCACCCCATGAAGCCTCTCTGAATCCACATGACTCACAGTTTGCTGCTTACCTATGGTCTCTACTAAAAAATGGAAATCAATTGTCCTTGCGAAGCCAAAGCTGAGTAGATGATTGTACCACAGTGATGACTACATTAATTTCTTGCATTCCATTTGCCCAGATAACATGTCTGAAAAAGCAAGCAGATGCAGAGACTCATCGTTGATGAGGACTGTCCAGTATTTGATGGCTTGTTTGAGTTCTATCAGTTATCTACTGGTGGCTCTGTGTAAAGTGCTGTGAAACTTAATAAGCAGCAGACAGACATTGCTGTGAACTGGGCTAGGGGCCTGAATCATGCAAAGAAGTCTGAAGCATCTAGCTTATATCAGTGATAACAACTTGGTCATCCTGGAGCTGCAAAAGTACCACCCTTGGGTACTGTATATTGACATTGATATTTACCATGATGATGGCATGGAAGAGGCCTTCTATACCACAGACCATGTCATGGCTGTGTCCTTTCATAAATACAGAGAGTACTTCCCAGGAACTGGGGACCTATGGGATATTAGGGCTGGCAAAGGTAAGTGCTAAGCTGTTAACTACCCACTCTGAGATGGAATCCATACAACTCCTATGAAGCTATTTTCAACTCAGTCATGTCCAAATTAATGAAAACGTTCCAGCCTAGCACTGTGGTCTTACAATGTGGCTCAGATGCCTTGTCCAGGGATTGGTTAGGTTGCTTCAATCTGACATGCTATCATGTCATCAAAGGACATGGTAAGTGTATGGAGACTGTCAACAGTTTCAATTTACCTATGCTAATGCTGTATATACCATTGTAATGTCACTCAGTGCTGGACTTATGAAATAACTGTGGCCCTGGACACAGGCATCCTTAATGAGCTACCATACAATAACTTCTTTGAATACTTTGTACTGGATCAAGCTTCACATCAGTCCTTCTAACACGACTAACCAGATTACTAATGAATACCTGGAAAAGATGTAGCAGTGGCTCTTTGAGAACTTGAGAATGCTGCCTCATGCATCTGGGGTCCAAATGCAGGCAATACCTGAGGATGCTGCCCCAGAGGAGAGTGGTGATGAGGACCAAGGAGACCCTGACAAACACATCTCCATCTACTCCTCTGACAAATGTGAGGAAGAATTCTCTGATTCAGATGAGGAGGGAGGAGGTAGTCACAAGAGCTCTTCTAATTCCAAAAAAGCCAAAAGAGTCAAAACAGAGGATAAAAAATAGAAAGATCCAAAAGAGTAAAAAGAAATCACAGAATAGGAGAAAACAAGAGGAAAAACCAGAAGCCAAAGGGGTCCAAGAAGAAGTCAAATTGGCCTGAGCAAAATCTGTGCATCTAGCCAAGTTCCTCACTTCTCCCCAATCTCTCAGATTTTATATTTTTCTGTTCCACTATGTATTTATATAAAATACATTAAATATAATGTCCCCAGGGACTATACAAGAATCAGGGACCAGAGTCCAGGGCAGAGGTGCTGGGGGAATTCTTTCAAAGCTATCTTGTCCATCTTGCCCCAGGACTTAGTTTTGAACTAAGGGTCTAGGTGGAAAGTAAACAATAGGAAGACAAATACTAAACTGCCAAGTTCCTACTTAGGAGCTCTGTTAAGATGTCCTTATTAAGCTTTCTAGAAGGGGTGACTGGCTCTTCTGGGACCCTTTATTTTCAGCCTCAGGTAATCTCAGCCATTTTTAGATTGGTTCTATTTATACCCTCCCAGTGGTCTCAGGCAAGCAGAAAAACTCACATTGCCCTGTCTTCCCCCAGTTCTGTATGTGGAGGTAGTTGGCCTAGCTTCCTTTTTGAGAAATTTATATTTTGTGACTCTTTGTAATAAAACAGCACATTTCTATAAAATAATTTAAAAATAAATAAAAATTAAAAATCAGAAAGATCTCAAATAAGTTAATGATGCACCTTAGAGCATTGGAAAACCATAAAGTCAATAGAAGGAAGGAAAGGAATAATTAAGACCAGGGAGGATATGCAGGAAATAGACATGAAAATGCTGAGAATTAAAGAATAAAGAAAGAATTGATTCTTTGAAAGGGTAAACAGGATTGATAAGCCCTTAGCAACATTAACTAAAACAAAGAATGAGAAGACCCAAATAAAAAAATTAAAGATGAAAAGGGAGGGAGGCATTACAACAAATATGAATGAAAATATTATACATGTCTAAAACCCATATTCTACTAAATTGGAAAAGTTCTAAAGAAATGGATGAATTTTTAGACACATAAGACCTGCCCAAAATTAAACTAATATGAAATGAATTACTTCCATGGATCTACAACAAGCTATGAGATTGAAGCAGAAATTTAAAAACAACAAATCTTCAGAAGAGAAGTCCAGGTCCAGATGTCTTCATTGTTAATTTTACCAGGCAGCCAAAGAACTAATACCAAAGTTTCATAAACTATTCCATAAAATAGAAAGGGAAGGAACATAGCCAGATATCTTCTACAAAGCTAGTATTACCTTGTTACTAAAGCCAGATAAAGACACATGAAAAGAAAATTACAGAATTTTGTCCCCAGTAAACACTGATGCAAAAAAGCTAACTTCATCAATTCAGAAAGACACATCCTCTCATGATAAAAAGTTCTGAAGAAAATAGGCACGGAAAAACATATCTCAAAATAATAACAGCTATATATAACAAATGTATAACCAAAATTATATTAAATGAGATCAAAACAAAACCATCACCACTAAAATCAAGAACAAGCCAAGAATGCTTACATTCTTTTCTTTTAATATAGTGATAGAAATCTCAACTAGAACCAGAAAACAAGAGAAGGGAATCAAATGAATCAAGTAGGAAAGGAAGAATTCGGAGTATCCTTATTTGGAAATGTGAGCCTATATCTTAGACACCCTAAAAACTCTACCAGAACTCTTTTTCTGTGGCACCTCATAAGTAGTTGCTGTTGTCAAGATGAAGCTGAATATCTCCACTCTGAAACTCATTGAAGTGGGCAATGAACACAAGCTTCATGCCTTCTATGAGAAGTACATGACATATAAGTAGCTCCTGATGTTCTGGGTGAAGAGTGGAGGGTTTATGGGGTTCAAATGAATGAAGGAAATGAAAAACAAGATTTTCACATGAAACAAGGTGTCTTGACCCACAAGAGGAGTATGCCTGCTCTTGAGAGAATAGGAGAGGGGAATAGGAGAGGGGAAGCACAAGTGTGTTCTGGCTGCATTATGGATGCCAGTCCAAGTGTTTTCAACTTCCCAGTCTCTCTAAAGACAATGATGTCCACCAATACATTGTCAGAAAGCTGTTGAACAAAGAAGGTAAGAAGCCCAGGAGCAAAGCATCCAAAATTCAGTGTCCAAGATTCAGCATCTTGTTACTCCACATGTCCTACAATAGGGGCGCCTGTGTCATTGCTCTGAAGAGACAACGCACTAAGAAAAATGAGGAGAGGGGTGCAGAGTGTTCTAAACTTTTAACCAAGAGAATGGAAGAAGACAAAGAAAAATGCTAGGAACATATTGCCCAGAAATGTAGGCTGCCATTCCTGAGAACCTCTACTTCTAAGAAGTTCAGGCAAAAACTAAGTCTTTAAAGTAACAAATAAATGATCAGCCCTTGAATCTTTAAAAAAACAAAAACAAAAACAAAAACAAAACCCTCTACCAGAAAGATACAAAAGTAGCATAGAAAAATCAATAGTGTGGTCGTGGTGGTTGGACTCTGTAAGAGAAGGGTTAATGGGCATGCCTTTGGGGAATTATCTTTGTTACTGTTCTGGCTAGTTTTATGTCAACTTGACACAAACTAAAGTCATTTGAGAGGAGGGCACCTCAATTGAGAAAATGCCTCCATAAGATCAGGCTGTAGGGAGGGGCCTGTAGAGAATGTTCTTAATTGATGGGGAAGGGCCCAAACCATTGTGGGTGGTACCACCCTGGACTGGTGGTTCTGGGTTGTATGAGAAAGCAGGCTGAGCAATCCATGAGGAGCAAGTCAGAAAGAAGCATGGCTTCTTTCTTCCTCCACGGCTGCTGCATCAGCTCCTGCTTCCAGGTTCCTGCCCTGTTTGAGTTCCTGTCCTGACTTCCTTCAGTGATAGGGAAGCATAAGATAAATACCTTCCCTCCCCAACTTGCTTTGGTCATAGTGTTTTATCACAGCAATAGTAACCCTAACTAGGACAGTTATATTGACTGAGGAGGGAAAATGTGTTCACCATGAAGGACACCATCACAAGGTGATAGAGAAAAGAAACTAAGTTTGTTCTTGCTTCTTGAGTGCGGATGCAACGAAACCAAATGCTTCAGACTTCTGCCACTTGACTTCCCTGTCATCGTGAACTGTACCCTGAACTGTGATCCAGAATGAACCCTCTTGCTTAAGTTGCTTTTATTACAATATTTTTGTCACATCAGAAAGAACTAAGAAGTGACCTTCCTAAATACCCATGGGAGGCCTTACCTTGTTGGAGGAAGGAACAGGAGGTGGGTTGAGGTGAGAAGGCTGGAGGAGTGAGAGGGAAGCGAGGGTGATCTGTGGTTGGAATCTAAAATGAATAAAAAATTCCTTAGTAAAAATAAAAAAGAAAATGTTTACTGACTATACATATGACAGAGAATTAATATCTATAATATACAAAGAATTCAAAATAAAATCAAATACCAAAACCCAAAATGACCTAAATAATAAACTGGCTAATTAAAGCAAAACCAATCCTTGAATAACAAAGTAAGTATACATTGCCAAGAAACTGGTTCAAAATCCATCAGAAAAATGCAAATACAAGAGGCATTGAGATTTCACCTAAATAATAAACTGGCTAATTAAAGCAAAACCAATCCTTGAATAACAAAGTAAGTATACATTGCCAAGAAACTGGTTCAAAATCCATCAGAAAAATGCAAATACAAGAGGCATTGAGATTTCACCTCACTCATTAAGAATGGCAGTTACAAGAAAGCAAATAGCCAATATTGTCAAGATTGCAGACTATAGGGAGCCTTTATACTCGGCTCATAGAATGTAAATTATTCTAGACACAGAAATCAGTATGGAATTTCCTCACAAAATTCAAACATTCCTATGACACAGGTATATCATCTTGGAGTCCAAGTCAATGTATCACAGAGATACTTCACACTAACGCTTAGTAAATCACAGCCTTATTAACAATAGCAAAGTTGTAGAACCAGCCTAGGTGTCTGACAACAGAGGAACAGATTAAGAAAATTTGGTACAGCCGGGCAGTGGTAGCACACGCCTTTAATCCCAGCAATCCAGAGGCAGAGCCAGGCAGATCTCTGTGAGTTCAAGGCCAGCCTGGTCTACAGAGCAAGATCCAGGACAGGCGCCAAAGCTACACAGAGAAATCCTGTCTCGGGAAAAAAAAAAAAAGAAAGAAAGAAAGAAAGAAAGAAAGAAAGAAAGAAAGAAAGAAAGAAAGAAAACTTAGTACATAAATGCAATCAGATATTCTTTATCCATAAAGAAGAATGAAGTTATGTCATCTGCACAAAGCTGGAGATAACCATAACAAGCAAGCAAATGAAGCTGGTTTCAGACAGACAAATATTGCATGTTTTCTCTCAGTTGTGGGTCCTAGACTTCATAATTGCCATGAAAGTAAAAACAAACTGGGGAATGAAGGCAATTAGTGCAAGGGGATGTGGAGAATAGCAAGATATGGGTGGGAGTATATTTAGCGTATACATCTTATGAAAATGGCCTCATGGAATCCTGTTTAGTACATTTTAAAAAATAAAAAGTATTATGAGCCCCAGAATGAAGAAGATATGATACACGGTGGAGTTCATGAGAGATGGGAGTGGGAGAGGGAGAAAGCTATATTCAGGAAGGCAAGCACCATCAGACCTCTTCTCTATGTCTCTTTATTCATAAATGAGGATCAAGTCAGAAATTTTAATAAGACTGTCACAGATTTCATACAACTAAGAACTATTCAAAAATAATAACTTAAGAATTGCAGTGATTGTCCGTGGTTATTGCTTTCTGTTTATGGAGATGTTTAAGAAGTAAGTAAATTCATCTGCCAGAAATGTTGGGTAGAAAAAAATGCTTTGTTCTGATGGTGTCTTGGAACACTCCCAGCTTTCTATGTGATCTCAAGTGTTACTATTCATATCCTTTGCTCTTTTTCTTTGCTTCTCCTAAATATGCTGCTGGCTGATATGTTTCTCTGTTCTCCTTTTCCCTTCTGCACCCATAGGAGAAGTCTCATCTGAAAACTTTCTGGATTATAAGAATCGTGGAGTCAACGGTTCTCACAGAGGCCAGATCATTTGGAAGATTGATGCCAGCTCGTACTTTGTGGAGTGTGAGTACTGGCACCACTCCTATAGCCCAGTAGACATGGTTGGAGCAGAATTCAGCTGCACTCTTTCTGTTCTACTGCAGGGCTTCCACTTTGAAAGGTGCCTCCACTTAGGTGCTGGATAAAAGCAGAGGCAGGTTTAATGAGAAACCCTGTCTTGAAAAAACAAACAAAAAAATGAGAACCTTAAAACATGCTAGAGTACAGGTAAAGCTAAGAGCCACATGGCAATATATAGATCAGTAGAAATGTGTTCATTTAAATGTAAAAGTTAGCTAGTAACAAGCCTGAGCTATCAGCCGATCATTTATAATTAATATGAGCCTCTGAATGATTATTTGGGACTGGATAGTTGGGACAGAAAATGTCCATTTACATTATTTTGTCCACATATCCTTTTCTTCTGCATGGGGAGTGCATCTGCCCCTATGCTCTTCAGAAGCAAATTGATTTACTAGGCCATGTGTCCAGAGAACTTACTAATACTAGGCAGTGTCAAAGGCACAGGGGGTTATCTGATAGCCCTGCTAACAATAGCAACTTCCAAATCCTATGAGTAAGTGTGAGACAGTTAGTTGCCTTGCCTAATGAGAACTGCCTCCTACCTTGCCCACCTAAGTTATCCAAGTCATGACCATGAACTTAATCTATTATCAAGTTAAGGCAAGTAGAACATGAAAATACAAGTTCCTTTTTGTACTTTGTGGCACTTAGAGGGCATTCTTTCATTCATTAAAGCAAATCTGACAAAAACCGGAAGAGACTGTGTAATCCTAGCTGCTCAGTCCTCAGCCCGACTTTTCTATTCTCCCCAGCAGTCTTGCCTTTGGCATGCCAATTTATCCTCTGACAAAAGCATCACTTGTCAAAGAGAATGACAGCGTCACTATTAGGAGCTGTAGCCTTGTTGGAGGAAGTGTGTCACTGTGGGGGCAGGTCTCTCCATCCTCCCCCAACCTGATGCTTCCTGTTCCTATCACCCCCCCATTCAGACCCTTTTCTTAATTAGAGCCCTCCCCCTGATTTTTGCCATGTGCCCCTTTAGATCACTTGTACCACACTATTTCCTCCTCTATTGCTCCTCCCTGGCCTGAGATGGTCCCATTTTACTTCCCTGGTTTCTGTAGTTACCCCAGGTTTTTTACTCACATTTGAATATTTGGAGCTAGGGAGAGATAACATGTGATATTTGTCTCGGTCCATTTTCCTGCCGATTTCATCTTTCTTTACAACTGAATAGTATTCCATAGTGTATATGGACCACATTTTTCATTATACATTCATCAGTTAACAAACATTTAGGTTGTTTCCATTTCCTAGCTCTGGTGATCAGAACATGGCTGAACAAGTATCTGTGGAGCAGGATATAGAGTCCTTTGGGTATATGCTAAGAAGTGGTATAGCTGTGTTACATAGTAGATTTAAATTTTAGCTTTTTGAGATTCTCCACACTTATTTCCAAAGTGACTAGACCTGTTTGCAATCCAACCAACAATGAATGAGTGTCCCCTTTCCCCACATCCCCTCCAGCTTTTGTTGCTGGCTGTTTTGTTGGTCTTTGTCATTCTGACTGGAACAAGAGGAAATGTCAATGTTGTTTTGATTTGAATTTTCCTAATTCCTAGGGACAAAGAACACTTTTTGAGATATTTCTTATTCAGTTTTTTTCTTCTTTTGAAAATGCTCTGTCCAGGTACCAGGCCCATTCCTCGAATTGATTTCTTTGTATATTTCCCAATACCTGGAACCCATGTGCACCTGTGTATACAGTCTGATGATTCTTTTGATGTTGTTTTTACACTGCATTGTCTCTGCATGCATTTGGCTAGTTCTAATTGAGAACTCTGCTTTGCAAATGAACACTTGCAGAAATGATTCAATACTTACAATGATGTTTTCTCCTTCCTGAGGTCATTCACAGACCTTTGTTTAGAAGTCTGAACAACTTCATCCAAATCTCAACACTCGAAATCTAGAACTCATCCCTGAGTTTTACATTCTGGACCTTTACCACCTTGTTTTGTGTTCTATTACCTTGTTATTTCAGTGTATCCAGGCGAGAGTTTCCAGATTTAGTGGGGGAAACTATGGGCTATTTTCCTGAATTTCCATGTGGGGCAAACAGAGAGTAATATTTTTAATATATTTCATGTGAAACTTACACTAAAATTATATTCCTTATTTATCTGAAACTCAATTAACTGTGCATTCTATATTTTATTTAACGCTATTTTTGGCATTTTATTTATTTTTCCCCCCAGCTTTTCTAGATGTTTTCAGATTTGCCTGTTATTCCATGACTGAAATGAAAAGTTCACTTTGATAGTTAAATAACAAACTTGAATTTTTCTCAAGCTTTGTTTTGTATATACACACATGCACGTAACAACAAATAGTAGAAAAAAGAGGCTGTGAATTTGAATAAGCTGGTCACCCTGATCAAACTTGAAAATGTACGAGGTAAAAACAACCATAATGTAAGCATGTCTGTTCCACCGCTACTGTTAGCCTATGCACTTAGTTTGCCGATCTCTTTTTCTGGAGAGCTGGAACACAACCTTTCATTAACCCTTTAGACACTCACAAATAGGACGACCCTGAACTGCTGTCTAAGTCAGCACTGTTGATCATAAAGAAGGCCATTCATGGGTTGACCATGTCACATGTACCATGCTTAGGCATCATTCTACTCCAAATAAACAACAAAACTATTGTAACAGAACCGCTTTGAATTTGGAAGATAGCTTACATTTAGAAAATATATTAGAGTTAGTATCATTATTTTTAGAAAGACAAAGACTGAAGTAATGTAAGTCTCTGACAAAGTATCTGAAAATGTACCTGATACTCCACTAATATTTCTTTGCTTATAAGCCTTGTTATTTTTCTAAGAGAGGGCAATAATTGTCAACTGTAGAAATAATTATCAACTATAGAAATTTCTTTGCCCTTGGACAACAGCCTACTTATCATTATATATGCAAAACTCTAGTCATTAGCCACTCTTTCAAGTATGATGTTACATTACAATGGAAATATTAAAATAAATGGTACCAATACCTTACTAACAAATCTGAGTAATGAATTAAACAGACCAGTTAAGTGTAGCCAGAGTAAATATGAAGTATCATGTAATTTTTTTAAATGGAATTATTTTTAAAGTCATAAGACAAAAATAATATATTGTTATTTTTTAGGCATTTATTAGTAGCTTTCCTTCATATCCTACTCCTAAGCTACAAAACATATTTAGGTTAAGTAAAGAAGATCCATTAGTAATCAAGCTTCTAAATTTCAAAATGTATTATTAAAATACATGTTTAAGGAGGGGAAAAGATACAAACTTTGCCATCAATTTTTTTTGAAGGGAGAATATCATGCTTTGAAGGTTTCTATGAGTTCTTGGTTCAAAATAAGCACTAATCTGACTACAGGATTTAACATAAGTTTGTGTGTTCCCCAACATACAATGGTTCCCCACCATTGGCTCAAAGACATTGAAATCATTTTCTTCCTTGAATAAAAGCTACTGACACTGCTACACATTCCTGTTAATTCCCTTCTACATGACTTAGCTTAAAGTTCTTCCCCAGCATACCGATCTCCTTGGCATCCATGGACAGTATCCTGGTACTGGAGAGAACTGATGGGAACAGTGAGCTGCGTGACTCTTGCTGCTTTATCCAGAGCTCTCCACGATTGCCCATCTATAAGAAACCTGCTTTTTGGACTTGGCTGTGTAGACCTAATATGAGCAATTTGTAAACTATGGAACTAGGCTATTAAATGGTCCACCAAAAGCTTGAAACACAATTAATGGATGTATTAAGTGCCTGCAGGGAAAGAATGACTCGGGAAAGAAAAAGCTTATGAGCAACCAGGCATTACTCAGGTCATGAGAAGTCTTAACAAGATCAACTTAATGGGCTTTTAGAAACTTAAAGAGCTAATTAAAATTTGCTGAAAAAAATGTTTAATCTCACTAGTAATCAAGTAGATGAAATGATACTGATAATGCATTTCTATTTTCAGTTCATTTTTAATTAATATGTCTGACTAACAGCATTCCTTGAGGTTCTGTGAAGTGATGAGAATCTGACATTATGTGTTTCTTGAAGTATAAAGTGCTGTTTGGAAACATGGCCACAGAAAGAAAAAATCCTAGAACTACTCTTGTTTTCTAGCCAATGGGAGAACATGGCAGTGACCATTTCTTCTATACCAAAAAGGCTTTCTGTGTTGGTTAGGTTTAAGTTTGACTTTAAGCCAGGAAAACATCAAAATGGCAGTAGCAAGCAACATAGATATTATCTCCAAGAAAAACTGTAAAATGTTTGGCCAGCTAGACATTATCATCCAACATAAACCTGAGATTCTATTGTTAAGCATAAAAAGGAGAATGTGTGTTGGACAGGTGACTAGCAATTGTTATTGCATTACACATTCAAACTTGAACAACGGTTTGCTAAAAGTTTTCATTTTCAAAAATAATGCCCCAAATAGGGAAATGTTTATAAACCATAAATCTGTTGAGCTTTACAAATTGAAGACTCCTAATAGGAGTTAATAGGTTGTAGTAGACCCGCTAAAACTTTTAATTAAAAAAAATTAATTAAAAAAAATTATGTGAAACAGTGAGTTGCAAACACTGGTCACTATCTACTAAACAGGGCATGTTGCTTGAAGATTTCTTTCACACTGCAGAATCAACTGTCAGAAAGCAATGGAATCCTATCACAATTCGATCCTCATATCCTACCATCACTGATATTTCCTGAACACTTAACTGGACTCTAAGTGTTTTTGTTTGCTCAACCAACACCTTATAGGATAATGTTCCATTTACATACGAAGAATCTAGGATAAAAGGAAGTTAAGTGACTTGTTCATTGTCTCACCGACTGTAAATTCAAACACAGCCAGTGGGATTTACCAAAAGCATATCTTTTCTGCTTACCACCTATAAACAGATCTGCATCTATAACTATACCAAAAAAGTTATCACTGATAAGTACAGGAGTTTACAAAATATGGTTTTCCTCTATGCATTTCAACAACCTCTCAATATTTCTTAAAATTATCAAGATATTAATTGCAATGAATTATATGATAGAAAATGCCAAAGAAATAAAGCTACCTCAAATCTTAGAACTATAGATTTTAAAGTAATAATGTCCAATAATGTCCAGTGAGGTAGACGGGATGCCAAGATGCTTAAGAAACGGACTTATTTAACTTGGGTGTATATTAAATGTTAAATGTCAAAGCCCACACAATTTTTTATGACATAGTTTTAGAAAAACAGACTGGCCAGGAGGCCATATGTAAACAATCATTGTTAAGTGTTGCACACTGGCTCATGGGAGGAAATGGTGTGCATTGCTGGAGAGATCCCTTTGGGCTATGGCTGTGTCTTCCTAGAATACACCCAGTGACTCTGTTCCATCTTATTTTTGTCTTCCAGCTGAAACGAAGATCTGCTTCAAATACTACCATGGAGTGAGTGGGGCCCTTCGAGCTACAACCCCCAGTGTCACTGTGAAAAACTCAGCTGCTCCGGTAAGTCTCCATTCTTCTTCCTGCTCAGACCCAGCTCATGGGGTTCTTCGCTTTCCTGTTCCCTTCTTGTGTGTATGCACACAGTCATCCATATGCACATATCTGCACTTACACCTACACATATATGAAGATACATTGATAGATGAATTAAGAACGCACAACACACACACACACACACACACACACACACACACACACACACACACCTCAGACTAGTGATAAGGAATGACACCAAAAGCTGTCCTCTTCGGAGTACAGGCAGGCCATGTGAATGTTAGAGAAATGCCAAGTTAGGATTTCCCTTAGCAAAATGTTTCCATGGGGATATACTTAGTAACAGTGTATGAGGCTTTCTATAAGAAACATGTTTATAATTCACTGATTTTGAAACCTTACATTTTTGATGTTTTAATTTCTTTTTAGACTTACAAATAAATTAATTTGAATGTATTACCTCAGATTCATCTTAGCCATATGAAACAATGGGCCTAGAAAAGATAAATTCTCACCTCCTTTCTTTGGATAAATGAGTACTCTAACAAGTGAGTCCAAGTGATGGACCTCAAGCCACACTGTTAGTGAATCCTAGATCCACGATTTGCCTTTGTTCGTTTTGCTTTTGTGTGTTTTGGTTTTGTTGTTGATGATGATAATATTCTTTTGAGACGTTGTCTCACTGTGTAGCCCAGGCTGTCCTGGAACCAACTACTCAAGGATAGCCTTGGATTTACATAGATCATGCTTCCTATCCTTCCCAAGTGCTGCAATCATAGGAGTGTGCCACCAAGTCTAGTTGTACATCCAGGATCTAAGTGACACTTTCTGTTCCCGACTGTGTGGTTCTATTCAGTACCACAGGAATGGATGCTATCTTTTCCTGAATTGCAGTCTAGTCTTTATCTCTGTAGTTTCTTTTTTTTTTTTTCTTATTAGTTCTTCTAGAGTTTCATATAACCTATTTTGATCATATTCACCAGTTTCTCTAACTCTTCCCCAATTCACTCGCCTTTCTTACCCACCCAACTTTAATAACTTTGTCATTTTTTTAAAAAAGAAAAATTATTTGGCTTTTTGTTGTTGCTGTGTTGTTTTGGTTTTAGGGTTTGTTGTTGTGGTTTTCTTTCTTCCTCACACTCCCCCCACCCCTGCATTTTTTTTTTTATTTTTGAGACAGGCTCCATCTACATAGCCCTAGCTGTCCTAGAACTTGCTAGGTAGACCACTCACAGGAATTAAAAGCATGTACCACCACACCCATCTTAAGACTGATTTTTGCTGCCTAAATATTTTTGGATGTGTGGTTTTCCACTCTAGAGTGGTCCACTTACCAGGGACTACATTCTTAGAGGAAACTGACTCTCCCTCTCTCAGTAGCTAACAAGTGCCAAGAGCTCCACAGCTTGGGATGAGATTGTGTGGCCCGCTCCTTGCTCCACACTGGGATTTGATCTGGCTTGGGCTTGCATAGACGTTATATACTCTGTCACCACCATGGTGAGGTCCAACGTGCAGCTGCCCCGATGTGTCAAGAAGACACTGTTTCCTTGTATTTATCCACCACCTCAGGCTCTTATACTCATTTTGCCCCCTCTTCCACAATAATCCCTGAGCCTTACAGAGTGGGCTATGGCATACATGTTCTCTTTAGGACTGAGCCTGCTGTGATCAGTTGTAGCTCACTATGTTAATCACCATCCACTGCAAATAGAAGCTTCTCAGATGAAGGATGAGAATGCACTAACTATGGATGTAAAAATTAGTCAGTTTAATACTATGCCCATTTAGCAGAGTATTAGTAGTAAGGTCTCCCCTAGGGCCTATGACTTGTCTGGCCATAAATTCTTAGCCTGATAATGATGCCAGCTATGAGTTGAATCCTGCAGAGTAAGTCTTAAATCCAATCAGAAAGTGTTTGGTTAGTCCCATAATGTTCATGCCACTGTTATACCAGTGGGCATATCTTCCCAGGTCAGTCCGCATCATAGCATTCAGGGTTCAAGCCAGGTAAGACTGATGATTAACTTTCTTCTCCAGTAGCTTGCATAGCACCTTCCAGTACTGTGAAAGCTGGCTAGCTAGCTGCTAAGGTTGAGTCTCAGGCCAATAGAAAAGGAAGTACCTTGAAAGGACACTCCCCAACCAGTGGAGCCATCTGCAGACTGTGCAGTGTGCTACAGTTTCCAGCTCTCATGGACTTTCACTCATGATGGGGTGGGCTTTTGGTGATGCAGCTCTTGTGGCATCATTCTTTCTGATAGTAACCCATCACCCATATTCCTGTGGGTACCTCCCCAACCCCCCCGCCCCGAAAAAAAACCTCACTTATTCACCAAGTATGGCTTTGGTGGTATCTTTCCTTTGATCTGTATTTCATCTCCCAATGAACAGTATAACAAAACAATGTGAGAGTCCAGTCCTGAGCCCATGTGATGCTGAGAACAGAGAGTAACCCTGGGTTCTCACTGCCATGTTAAAACTGAGCATGTGGAGGTCCGATGAAAGTGCTGGGAATGAACTTTCCTCAAACAGTATTTTAATGTGTAGTTAGTTTTATTCTAATGTGTAGGGTGACTATGCTATTTTTGCCCTTATTTCTTGAGAGTATGATCTGTTTTCAAGGTTGTTTCTCTTGCATTTCTCTATTTGATTTCTAGCACATTAAGGCAGACAAGAAAAATATTTAAACAAATGCTCTTCCTTCTCAATTAACTACAGGTTTAAGTGTATTGTCATTTTAAAAAATTACTAGTTTATTTCAGCATACAGTGTTGTAATAGAAACCAAACCTAGCTTTAATTTTGCAACACAAGCCAGTTATTGGTAAAATCAAATGAACTTCTGAATTAAAATAAGCTTTGGAGATCTGATCTGGGAATTTAAGCACACTACTTCAATGAGGAAATGTAACTAAGTTTTCTTGAATCCATTTGTCAATTAATTTTGAAAATCTACTTTCTCACTGATTATTGCTGGTAATACATTAGTTTTTAGGAAGGGTTACTATCTATAGGCATTATATCACATCCAAAATACCATTGAGTTAATTTGTAAGACTACAATCAACCTGTAGTTCTTTAGGAAGGAAAACAAGATGCCCAATGCTCCTTTGGTATAACCAATACTTAAATTTTAATAGTAATAAATTCTAAATATTTATCAGTTTTTTTCATCTCTCTTATCTGTGCCATTGGCAGCTATTGTGATCCTTCTTATAAAATTAGGTTGCAATTTATTCTTGGTGATCTGAGGCTCTCATCTCTTTGGCAGTCTTAAGCATAGATGAGAGCCTGTTATTGTAAGAGGTTATAGACACTGATGTACATGTAAATTAAGCATAAGCCCTGTAATTGAGAACTCGTAGTTATTGTACCATCCAGGATAATACTATCTGAAGCCCACAGGGCTGGAGCATGAAGCTTCTTGTGCTAGTGTGTAAGGAAAGGTCTAACAAGGTGCAGCATCTCTGTTGGCTTCACAAGGAGGTGGCATGTGAGTTAAAATAAGCAATGTGAATGGAGCTGCCAAGGCTGGAAGGGAGGTGACACAAGGCTGGGGAGAGGGACATAATGGACAGAAACACAGGACATGAAGTGGTACAAGCACTGCGGGGAGAACCATCTACGCTTTGCTAGGTCTAAAGAGCACATGGCTGGTTTTTCCATAACCCCTGCTGCACTTCGTGTTAGAATATGTTTGTTATTTTATTGGTGACACCTGTAATAAGCTTAATATTTTCTTCTATTCTCTGTCAAAAATAATTTTTGAAGACAAGTTTCTCTTTTCAGCATCCCTGCTTTATCTCATTTTCCCAGTGCGTTCCCATGTCTCTTAATAAATTCATGGTATGCTTTACTATCTCTGATTATACATCAAAGGACAGAAATTTAGCTTTATAATTTCTCAAAAACAATATATAGTAGTCTGTCCACAGCTCACTCTATTGTCCACTGAAGACTTCCTGAGTGCATTATCAAGGCTATACCCTGTTAGAAGATTTTCATCCTGACCTTCCCCATGCTATGGAGGCATCTGCAGGGTCTACTGGACTAGAGTGGAAGCTCTCCCTCTACACTGCCTTCTGATTTCCTTTAGGGATGAAGATTCAGTCTCTAGCTGGTCTTGGTGTACATCTTGTCAACAAGACCCTTTAAAACCCCTAACACAATTTCCCATACATGCCTTACAAGACACTATCAACTACATCCCTTCCCATGCCAAGGCCTGGGGGGCCACAGCTTCTGAAGATAGAAAATGGGCAACTAACTCCAACAGCCTCAAGAGCGATATATCCTTGCAACTGGGAAAAGACACTAGAGTGAAAGGCAGGAAGATAACATTATATTGTTACCTTATTTGGGGCCACAAAATCTGAGGCAGAGTGTTCCCCAGATTCACAGTTTCTATAATGCTAGAATGTATTTCTTTTTTTCCCCCTGCGTAGTTTTGGTGTCTGTCCTGGATCTCGCTCTGTAGACCAGGCTGGCCTCAAACTCACAGAGATCCAACTGGCTCTGCCTCCTGAGCAATAGGATTAAAGGCATGCACCACCGCAGCCTGACTAGAATGTATTTCTTATATTGTCTTTAACAGTAAAATTTCATGGCAATGCTATCAAAATTGTGTTACACTAGATTAGTCTTACCATTACTTCAAAAATTGGTTTTTCCAACCCACTGACCAAAGGAGACTTAGACAGATTATCTGCCTTGGAATGGCAGATAATCCCAAAATGCCATGTTTTCTTTAACTGTATTTTTCCCACTAGTTTTGCTTATAAAAAATTGCTTCTATCAACAGAGAGACTTGGGGAATGTTTAAAATTATTTCCACAAATCAGTTTCATCAAAATTAGCCAGGTTTTATGATTTTGTCATACTCACAGCACTACAGCCATGTTCTTAAACATGTCCTCATATCCAATCTCGATCTAGAAACCTAGATACCTTACATTTGGGGAAATTTATAGGAAGTTTAAGTTTATTTTTTTTACTTGGATTTTAATAGTAGCAACATATTTTTTTATTACTGTGTCAAAATGCCTGAGATTTAGAAGTTAAGCATAGTTTTGTTTGATTTATAATTTTCAAGTATTTATTCTACAGTTGTTAGTCTTGTTGCTTGGGGTCCTAGGTGAGGCAGAATGTCATGGAAGGTGAGGACATTGTACAGAACATTGTTCTTATCATAATGACTGGGGAGTAAAAGAAAGAGAAGGTGTTGACATCCCAATAGCTGACTCAAGAGCTACTCCTAATAACCTGACATCTTTCTACTAGGCTCAGTGCCTAAAACTTTCACAACTTTCCAATGGCCACATGTACTGAGGATAAAGCCTTTACTGCAGAGCCATCATGGGACACTCAAGAAATATTTAAACTGTAGCACTCACCATAGGAGTCTTTTAAAAATAAAAAAGTAAAAATTTTGTGTTCTATCTATGCCCAGGGGATGTTGAGTAGACATTTCACTGAACGTGTATGTTTATGCATGCACATGATTGTATAGATATGCATGAAAGCCAGAGAGCAACATCAGGTGTCATTCCTTTGGAGCTATTTTAGAGAGGTTCTTACTGGAACCTTAGGATTTCAGGTTGAGATCTCAGACCAGAACATTTGAGAGCTCTGTCTCTGCGTCCGCAGAGCTGGGACTACAGCTGCCTGCTGCCTTGTCTGGACTTGCACGTGGGTGCTAGCACTGGAATCCTGTCTTCACGTTTCCACAGGAAACACTTCGCTCACTGAGCCATATCCCCAATCCCCTTATATGCTTTTGTGAATTAATTCTGTTTTTCTGCTTCCTCCCTTATACACCCACAACTTAGATTTGTGGTATGTCTCTGGCAATTATCTAAATGAACACAAAAAGAAATTTCATCCATAATCCTATGATGAGACAAGTCTAAGGCTTATTTATTCCATAACATTATGAAAATTAGTTTCTAAATGAAATAATCCTAGCTATACCAGTGCAGCAAGAGTTCTGAAGTAGTTATACAATATTCTAGTTTTATTTTCTATCTCATAAACCTCTTTCTTCTAGCCTTTCTCAGAGAGCAATTTTAGAGTACATTTTTATTTGAAGCAGATATGTCAAATGCTACAGGTCAAACAGAATGAGTCCAAACTTGAGTGCCTATGCTAAAATCAAAACCATGATTTACTAACATGCAAAGGTCAGTCCGTGCTGCCAAAATATTTACTAGATGATTTCACAATTTTTTTTCTCACAGTATATTAATTAATGAGACTCTCTGAGTATTGTGACTTTAAGTTCTGTCTCTGTTTCACAAAGTTAAGTGTGGGAGGGGAAAGCAATGTCTAAGAGGAACGCTAATGGACAGATGTTCTTCCAGCTGAGAACTCAAAGGAAGGCTTTTCCTTTACTCTCAAATTTCAGTCAGGCTAATCATGCTCCTCTCCTCAAAGGCCAAATCTAATTTGTTTATTTTTAATTTTCTTCATAAAAGAAGAATTTGCAAATAAAAACATCACACGTAAAAACTAAACAGGCCCAATGTCCACCAACTTAGGCAACTTATATACAGTTAGAATTGCTGTTACAAATATAAGCTGTGAAGCTTCACATTAAATTCTACCCTTTCTGTACCAAATATATTTTATGCACTTATCCACAACCAAAAAAAGCCATGACAGAATTAGACCTAGAAAACGATTCGCTTTATATCTTCTTTCCTAACTCGCGTTCATTACCTGAATTCAGCCCTTCCTCATCCCCTTATATTTAGCTTTTTTTGTTCTCTTTTATTCATGTTATACTGCACCCACATTTACATATATGTAGATGTTGTTGGCTAAATCCTGCATCTGAGAGAGAACATGCTTTATTTCTTCCTGAGAGTATGACCCTGCTAAGTCCATCCATTTTCTTGCAATTTTTAACTTCATTTTTCTTTAGAGCTGTTTCATCTAATTCCAATAAATTTATTTATTTAAGTATGACTAATCTACAACAATGGTACATTTTAATATTATTATATACAGTGGGGGGAAAAAGCAAGTTTCGTGGTATTTCTAAATTTCTGGCATGTTCTTTGAGATTCGGGGAAAATAAATTGATTACTAGGAAATTTTAGAAATTTCAAAATTGTTACTACTTTTTCAAGATATTTTTTAATAATCTTTATATTTTATTATTTAGGGAGCTGCAATTCATGTTTAAAGAATCAAATACACTGAGTTTACTAGTGGTCACAAGAACTTTAGCTTACAGGAATACTTTAACATTTTAAAATTCAGATCTCCTAGTAAGTTTTGTCATGAAATCCCATTTGGAAATTGCCAACCAAGTCCTTTCTAATAGGGTTTTCTTTGTTTTATTTATTTTTATCCCTCAAAATAATATTTTTCTTTTAACTAAATACATTGATTAATCCCTGCCATGTTTTAACATCAGCTCATTTATATTGGAGGCAAAGTTGCACATGGTTAAAGATATCTGCACGCTTCGAACAAAGTCCAGGTGATCTGGGTTTTACTACCGGCTTCATCTATATGACTTGGAGGAAATCACTTAAAAGTCTTTGATCCTGTGTTCTCATCTGTGAAATGGCAAAACTTTAATATCATCTCATCAGATTGTTGTAAAAAAAATTTTTTAATCTATGGAAAGCCTTAGTATGGTGCCTTGAACATATTTTCTAAAAACAGCATTCAAGAATTGTTTTTCTCATTGTTTAACAGTAGCTATTACTGTCATTATGGTAAACACATTTTCTCGGACCAACTCTGAACAAAAAGGCTAACACAGTCATATGCCTGTAAACGCAGCTTTAGGATGCAGATCAGTAATGTAAGGCCAGCTTGGGCAACACTGCTGGCGGCTTTGTCTCACAAACATCAAAAGAAAAGAAAAGCATTTATCTAGGCTGTTATTTTCATTGTATAAAACATCCACAAGCTTACATAGCATGCTGCTAAGTCATGCTACTTCTTCCTTATAAAATCTTACTAGTTACCTAAGAGCATATAACACACCCATTGTGTATATGGTTAAATTTCAAAGTTGGAATTACTGTAACAGACAAAGGTATGTTTTCAGAACCATGCTGATATTTTAGTTTGCATACCCTCATCTTTGTAATTAAAAAAAAAACTACAACTCCTCCAGTAATTCAGAAAAATAAAACTCCATCAGTAATTGAGGACACACACACACACACACACACACACACACACTACAATATATCCATATATTTGCCTTTGAGGCAATGGGCTGTCTACCAGTTTTTTACTTAGTATATCTTCTTCTATTCATCTGTCTTTCATTATTGAGTCCCATAGTAAATCAAAGATCCTCATATGCCTAACAATGGTATGGACCTCCAAATAATTATAACTTTTACATTGTATCACATAATGACTTCCTCTCTTGTTAGATACACATTGCTTACAGTCTAGTCTCTGGCCATTCCATGGCCTCTCTGATAAGAAGGACCAGACAGCTTATCAGAGGAATCTCATTGTCCTCTGGGTCCTGGCTGACCATGGAGGACAAGGATTAAAACATTGCACATCCTTTTTGATCCTTTTACCCTTATTGCTGTAGGTCAAGCTTTGTTGACCAACCAGAAGGACAGCTTTGTATTTTTAATTTGTATAAATTTTAGACAAAGCTTAGAAAAAAACAAACCAAACAGTTTTAAACAAATCTTGGTTTTTACTATGACTCAGTTTTCTCAAGTAGTGAAAGTTCAACAAACTTAGCAAAAACTTAATTACCTTGATTAGACATACAACAACATGTAAGTCAACTTTTGTTACCATTAATAGATCTTTATAACCTTAGGGATTCTAATAAACTTTAATTATTAAACATTTATGTCCTAAGTCCCATCATCTACAAGCCTTGTATAACTTATTTAGTCCTTTCTGATATGGCTTTAAGCATTTCTGGTTTTGTTTTCATTGTGTGTGTGTGTGTGTGTGTGTGTGTGTGTGTGTGTGTGTGTGCATGCACATGCGTGCGCACATGCACCCACACATATATACACACATATATTCATCTTTAGGATAATACTTATTTTATCATAAAATCTTTCTTTATCTAAAATATTTCACACATACCCTCTTCCCTTTTTGTTTGTACATTTAAGAATTTTAATGCCTCCTTAGTGGGCTAGCCCACCCCAAATGAAAGCCATTCTATTTCAGAGATGGCCAGAATTAGCTTAACATTATAATTTTCTGAACACTCTTTTTAGAGGTTTATTTTTTATCACACATTCTAAGGACACAGTGTACTATGCTTACTACCCATTTGTTCCTACCGAAAGGAACATACAGGAAATTCACATACAGGAATTCACATTCACATACAGGAAAGGGAAAGGGAGCGGATTATTCATTCCACCCTTTTGTCAAGTCAGTCGGTATGCAGAATTGTCTCCATTGGTGTTCTGTTGCTGTGAAGACGTGTCATGACCTTGGCAACTCTTATAAAAGAAAGCATTTAGTTGGGGCTTACTTACATTCAGAGGTTTAGTCCATTATGGTCATGTCAGAAAGCATGGCAGCATGCAGGCAGACACGTTGGAGAGGTAGCTGAGAGTTCTACATCTGGATTGGCAGGCAGCAGGAAGAGAGACACTGGGCCTGGCTTGAGCATTTGAAACCCCAAAGCCCACCCCTAGTGACACACCTCCTCCAACAATTCCACATCTACTCCAACAAGGCCACGCCTCCTAATAGTGCCACCCCCTCTTAACCAAGCAATCAAATCTACGAGACTTTGAGGCTCATTCTTATTTAAAACAACCACAAGTATCCATAAACAGGCTAAGCAGACATTCATCTAAAGACTGAGCCCCAAGTCCGATTAAGCATAGTGTTTTATATCCTTCTGTCCCCTTGATTGCCCCTCAAGAGTAACCCAGAGTGACATATATATTGATTGTCTATATTATAGAGTTTTCTGAATTGCCCCATAAGCAGAATTCTTCCCCACAGATCAGAATTTCCCAAAAGCCACTTACAGTACAGAAGGGAGAGGGGAGGAATTTGGTTACAGAAGAGACAGAGAGATAGGACAGGGGGGGTGACTAGCCTGTTGCAGATCGGTCCTGTTAGCATTTCAGTGCCCCTTACTATACTGTAGTATCTCTTTCTATGTTGGTTTTGTCTGTCTTCCATCTTTCCTTGTTTTTACAGATTTTTAAAGGCATTGGCTCTGAAGAGACTGCGCAAAGTCAAGGGAGTAGGAGGCTGATCAGCTTCTCTCTCTCAGGTACGTGTTGCTCACCTAGGAGCCTTACGCAGAGCATTAGCTACTTTCTGTTGGTGCCATAAAACACCATGCCAACTTAAAGAAGAAAGTGTTCATTTTAGCTTACAGCTCTAGAAGGATACAAGCCCATGATGGCAAGGTGAAGGCCTGACAGCAAACAGCAGGCAATGTGAGAGTTTCAAGAAGCAGAGAAATCTCATCACTCACCCCAAGCAGGAAGCCAGAGGAACTGGAAATGGGACAAGGATTTAAACTCTTAAATCCACCCCTAGCAATGCACTTTCTCCAGCAGGTCTGCACCTCACTCTGACCCTCTCCAGACAGCACCACCCACTATGAACCAGGTGTTCAAATGCCTGAGCCTATGGCTGTTACACGAACCTTACAAGGTCTTATTAATGAAAACAAACCTGGAGCCAGGTATTGGGGTGAATGCTGGACGATCAGAGAAGCAGAACAAGGCACAGCCACCTCACCTTGCTAATTCCTCAGCTGATCCTGTTTCATCAGACTGGAAGCCTCTGAGTCCTCATCCAGAATGAATCTCAGCTGAACTGTTGCTCAAAAACCTAAAAGCTTAACCAGCCTAGTTCCTGGTTTTTCACACCTTATATACCTTTCTGCCTTCTGCCATTACTTCCTGGGATTAAAGGCGTGAGTCACCATGCCTGGCTATTTCCAGTGTGGCTTTGAACTCACAGAGATCTGAATGGATCTCTGCCTCCAGAAGGCTAGGATTAAAGGTGTGAGTGCCACCGTTTTCTGGCCTCTATGTCTATCTAATGGCTGTTCTGTTCTCTGACCCCAGATAAGTTTATTAGGGTGCACGATATATTGGAGAACACAATATCACCACATATGGCAGACAATTCTCATTCAAACCACCATGTACAGTGAACAAGAATGCCAACCGCTTCTACAACCTTCAAGTTATTCAATCTCTGTGCCTCGTTTTCCTCATCTGTGGAGGTGAAGTTAAAATAAAATGGGCGATTCCCCTTGAATAAGTAAGAATATGGAAATTCAGTCAGTCATAAATGTGGAAGTGTTTTGACACAGTGGGAAGGGAAGCTATTGTCTTAACAGCAGCATTAACAGTCTACAAAGGGCAAGTGGAGGAAGCCAGAAGAGAGCAGCAGCCATCCAATTCTAAACAGAACTTGCAGTCAACCCACTTAAGCAGAGTGGATCAAAGCCGAGCCAGCCAAAACAGTACATTTGAGGGGAGAATCCAAATAAAGTCCATTTTAATTTAGGCAATTTAAAACATTTATAGTTGAGTGTTGGGTGAAGCTTTTCTGGGGAGATGTGAAGAAAGGTCTATTAACCCTAGCAGGGCAACTGATGACAGATCAAAGTAGCCATTCTACTGAAGTCAGCCTAGCAAGTGAATAAGTTTTTCCAGGTCACTTAAAAGAGCATGGGCAGCTCAGTGCAGCTGCATCACTGAAAAGCCTACCTTGTCATGGGTGACAGCTCAAGAGAGCTGCATTACCAGAGCCTTCTGCAGGATGCCCAGGCAGCACACGGTGGAGAATCTTCTCCAGGAGGCTCCACTATGCAGAGATTCTCTTCTCCAGGCAGCTGTTTTCTGCTTCTAGGATCTCTGAGTGCAGACCATGTGGATCATGTATGTTTCAGCCTAGCAGGACTTACAAGGTTGTTTACTTCCTAAGTCTCCCTTACTCCTCCCTTCAGGAGGGAATGTTTCAATTTAGAGGAAATTAATGAACATCAAAGAGTAAATTACTTTTTAGTTTTCATGACTCTAGTGGTTCTGTAATACATTAACAATGGAAAAACTAGGTAAGGAATTATAGGAAATCTTTGCATTCTTTACCAAATTCTCGTAAACCTGAAATTACATTGTCATTGCAAGTAAAAAAGAACAGAACATGTAAATCAGGTAAACCCTTTCATCATGCATGTGGTCCATGTTTTAAAACTGCAACAGAGAAGCAAGCAAGAATATCAGGAAGCTGACAAGACACAGGTAGCTCTGAGTATAAAACAAGAGACAAGGATTCTAACAAACCAGTTAGACAACCATGGAGATTGAGAAACACCAGGATGACAAGAATTTTCAGGAAGAAATAATAGAAAATTTGACTTGAAGGATATGTAGAAAAAAAGAGTAAGAACAACTGAAGTACATGCATTCAAAATAGACCATCCCTTTACAACATGAAATTACTTGTAATAAAACATCTTAAGTTAGACAGGTCAATTGCCACAGTCTCCTCTTCCTGATGCCATGGTTTCTCAAATCTCTGGTTGTGGGTGAGTGCCTAGCTCCATGGAGGCTGCGTTTACTCTTCTTCCATGGTTATCTGCTCTTTCAAACCCATTTTTCTACTTATCCTTACTCAGTGAAATCCACATTTATTGTAAAACTACTGCCCTCAGTTTTCTTATGTCTTTGCCCTACGAAACAACTTTGTATCTTTGATCTACCACATTTCCAGTCAGTTTTCTTCCATGTCCAACACCTTGGGAAACCCTCAACCTCTCACCCATTCCCTTCCTCTTAATCTGTTTGTGGAGCACCAGCCATCCAGTCCAGTCAGGGTCAATGGTCCTCTCATTAAAAATAAATGTCCACAGTACCAGTTGAATTGACATATGACAAGGATTTCTTTCCCAAATACAACTTAACACATGCCAGGAAATGTTCCAAATAATAGTCTGTGTATATACACATCAGTCCTTGTTGGTAATGAGATGGAAAATTGTCTAAACATTGTTTAAAAAAAGTTTCACATGTATATTAGCTACTTTTCTATTGCTGTAATAAAATAACATTACCAAAAGCAACTTACAGAAGACTTATTTTGAACTTAGGGTTCCAGAAGGAAAAGAGTCCATTAAGTCAGGGAGGAACCACAGCAGGTGGCTGAATCAGAAAGCTGAGAGGTCACATCTTTAATTGTAAACACCAAGCAGAGGGTGAACTGGAGGTGAGGACAAAAACTCTCAAAGCCTGTCCCTAGTGACATCTTGCACCTTTCAAAACCTGCCTGAACAATGCCACCAACTGGGAACACGTGTTTAAATATCTGAAGCTATGGGGGACATTTCTCATTTAAACCACCCCATCATGTTTTGTTTGTTCTTGCCTAGGACCTGTAGGTGCTCAACTTCATTAAAACATACTTAAATAAAATGTCATTTATTTCATAGATTTCCAGGCCATGGGGTTGAAGAAAGGGATGTTTTTCAACCCAGACCCCTATCTGAAGATTTCCATTCAGCCTGGGAAACACAGCATCTTTCCCGCCCTCCCTCATCATGGACAGGAGAGGAGATCCACAATCAGAGGCAACACTGTGAACCCCATCTGGCAGGCAGAGGTGAGTGCTAGGGAGGGGGGTGCTGAAAGGATCAAACTGAAATGAGAAATGATGCGCTCACCCCGTGCTCATTTTCTTGTGGAGCATAGATTCTGTTCTTAAACTCATGGCCATGAAACTCAGGCCTTAGTAGGGAGTCATGTTCTCTCTGAGAGCTTCAACTCCAGGGTCTGGAATTACTGTCCCAGGCAGCATCCAGTAATGCTTTGCCACAGCTACTTTGAGTATAATGGGAGAATACCCTCCCTCCAACCCAAAATTCAATTCAGGCATCCAGAGATTTAAAAAGAACAAAGGGAAGAAAGGGAGAGAGGAGAGAGAGGGAGGGAGGGAGAGAGAGAAGGGAAGGAGGGAGAGAGAGAGAAAGAGAGAGAGAGAGAGACAGAGACAGAGAGACAGAGACAGAGACAGAGACAGAGAGAGAGGACTGGGGTCCTAGTCAGTGCTCAACAGGGACCAGCCTTGATCTGAGCTTTTCACAGTTTATACAGGGTGTTATAATCTTACATAAATTTTCATCTGCAGGTAACTTTTAGGTTCTGCCAAATTGTCCATTTTCTGGGCAATTATCAATAAGTTGTTTTTCCACTAACAAAGTCTTTTACTTATTTGAAGAGCTGTGGGAAGCAGCTCTCAAGATCTACAGTTGTGGAAAACTGGCCTTTCCTTGGGGCTGTCTGGCAAATGTTTACCTTTCCAGATAAGAGCAAGCAGTTTTGATGAGCAGCTTGTAATAAAGCAGAACTCAGCAGACTTTATCCAACCTCAAACCAGAAATGTAACTTTAATTCATTTTTTATCTTTTTCTGTTGTCCAGGAGAAACTGGTTAGTGTGTTACCTATCTGAAACTTACATATCAAGGCAGAGCCTTTTAGCTAAATTTCTTATTTCAATGTGACTTAATATTTTCTAAGCAAGCTTATCAGTAAATCCCTTTCAATCATACTTAACCAGAGTTAGAACTTGCTATTTTTCTGCCACATCGCCAGTGGTTTCTTTTATGATTCAGAACAGGTGCCTGCAAGCAGGAAAAGTACATTTAAGCATGATTAGTCCCATTTCTCCACAGTCTACCCCCAGGCTGTCATCATCAAGAGCTCCAAACTATAAATGGGGTCCTCTGGATGACTTCCAGAGATACCAAAGTCATCAGCTTTCTAGACTAGACAAATCAGTCATCTCTAGAATATTCCTGATTTGGTTGCACGTTGCTCAATTTAAATAGATATGAAACCTAATTTTTCATCTCATTTTGGTGGTTTGAATAGTGGTGTGCAGCTTGCTTACAGTATTGAATACTTCATTGTGTCGGTAAAGGACCTTTTCTACTTCTAAGTGTGTCTCCTCCACCAGCCAGGAGTTACGAGTTCTTCAACAAATCATGTATGATGCTGGGCCTCTAGTAACTAGCTCCTCTCCTAGAGAACGTGTAGGAACTTGTCTCACTCAGCCTGTTTGACTCCTGGACTTTCAGCTGATCACTTGAGGACACAACTTGGCAACTGTGTGAATGGAGGCACAGGAAACTTAGGGCAGGAGTGAATGAGCAAAAATGCAGGTGAAAGTGTCGCTGTGCAGACACAGAACTCAGCTCAAAGCCTAGTTTGACCTGTGAGTAGTTCTGTAATTTTGAGTCATCAATTATCTTTCAAGCTTTGTAATATCTTCACCCATCTACTTATATCCGCCAATATATCAAAAATACAATACAAAAAATACAAAATACAATAAAAACAAGAAACCTGAAAATTAAAAATCACAACAAATAAGCAGAAGACCAATAAGGCAAAATATGCCCCAAAAAGTGCATACAAATACCATTGAGTTTGTTTTGTGTAGGCCAACTGCTTCTTGGCATGGGGCCTGTCCTGAAGTGTGGTTGCTATACGCTGTGACACTCCATTGAAGAAAACTGATCTTCGCTTTGCCAGTGGGTATCAATTGCAGCTAGCTTCTTCCTTAGGAGTGAGACCCTATGTCCACTTCCCCATCTCAGTGCCAGCACCCCATTTGACCTGAGACTGTGAAGGTCTCGTGTGTGCTGCCACCGTCATTCTTAGTTCATATGTGAATCAGTGCTATTGCGTCTGGATGACTGTTTCCTTGGAGTCATCTGTGACCTCTGGTTCTTACAATCCTTGCACCTCCTCTTCTGCATAGATCCTTGAGCCTTGAGGGAAGGGCTTTGTTGAAAGCATACCATTTAGGACTGAGTGTTTCCACGTCTCCCACTCTATGTATATCATGCAGGTGTGGGTCTGTAAGTTAATTTCCATCTGTTCCAAAAAGAAGCTTCTCTGATATGGGTTAAAAAAGGCACTGATCTGTGGTTATAGCAGAATGGCATTCGGAGTCATTTTATTGCTATGTTCCTTTAGCAGAATAATAGTAACAGGTTTAGCAGAATTAGGAGTCCTTTAGCAGAATAATAGTAGCAGGTTTAGCAGAATTAGGAGTCCTTTAGCAGAATAATAGTAACAGGTTTTCTGCTAGTTCTGCAACCTGTTTGGCCTCATGCTCTTGACCACTTTCACAATGCCAGGCGTGGATTCTACCTTATGGGTTGGGCCTTAAGTCTGATCAGAAAGTGGATGTTTACTCCTAACGTTTGCGCCACTATTGCGCCAGGATATCTTACAGGCAGGTCATGATTCTAAGCAGCAGGGATTGTAGCTAGGCGACACTGATGATGACTTTTCTCCTCTAATAGTCTGCAGAGTAACTTCCAGTACCACCGAGTTACTAGTAGTACAAGTTGCTAGTCAGTAGATGTGAAGCTTCTGGTTAGACACTAGCTCAGTTCTCAGTGTTCGATGACATACGTAAGTGTTGTCTTCAGCAATAGGGCCTTACCATCAGGTTGTGGGGAACAACCAATAACCTCGTAAATAGCTGTGATGGTACCCCTTTGACCAAAGATTCAACAAGATGTGGCAAATTCCTGGCACTGGGAGTTTTACTTGGTGGCATAAGATGTCTAGATGGGGTATTCTCTCCCCTATTATTTGTTGACTTCATTTATATTCTTTTCATATGTGTATATGTTTTAGAAGCTTCTACAGGAATAGGTTTTCATATGGTTTTTCAAATGGCCTTTAGTATTAGTTGTCCCTCCCTCTATTTCCTCCTTTGCCCTTCTCTTCCACCCCTTTCCTTATTTACTCTCATATTCTAGTCTCTTCTTTGTCTCTCCATTACAATATATTCTATTTCCCCTTCCTTGGGAGATCCTCTCTTACCCCTTAGTCCCTACTGGGTACCTAACTTCTGTGGTTATTCAAATTATAGCACATATATTAAAGGCTTAAAAGCTAATATCCACACATAAGAAAAAACATTCATTTGTCTTTGGAGACCTGGGCTACCTTCCTCAGGATGACTTTTTCCTAGCTCCATCCATTTACCTCTAAATTTCATAATTTCGTTTTTCTTAATAGATTAATATTATCCCACTATGTAAATATACCACATTTTCATTCTCCATTCATCAGCTGATAGACAGTTTCCAGTTTGGGGCTGTTATGAACAGAGCAGCAGTAAACATGGGTAAGCAAGTGTCTCTGCAATAAGATATATATGCCTAAGAGTAGTATAGCTAGATCTCGAAGTAAACTGATACCCAGCTTCCTGATAAACCGCCACACTGATTTCCATAGTAACTGTTCCAGTTTACAGTCCCGCCAGCCCTGAATAAATGTTCCCTCTTCCATGCATTCTCTCCAGCATTTACTGATACTTGTTTTGTTTATCTTGGCCATTCTGACTGCAGTAAGATGAAATCTTAAAGTAATTTTAATTTACATTTCCCTGATGGTTAAGGATGCTTAAAAATTTCTTTGTTTTCCAGCCAATTGTGTCTCGTCTTTTGGGAGTTCTCTTTATTTCTGTACCCTATGTTTAGTTGAGTTCTCTATTTTTTTTTAAGGAACAGTATTTTTAATTCTTTATATAGTCTAGATAATAACCTCTATCAGATGTATAATTGGTAAGGGCCATTTCCCTTTCTGTAAACTACCACTTTGCCCAAATGATGGTGTCTTTTGTCATACAGCTTTTTGGGGTCTATTAGGTCCCATGTATTAATTGTTGGTCCTTTCCTCTGACAATGAATTTAAAGCTCATTCCCTGACTTTCTCTAATACTACACTCTTATGTTGAGGTCGATGATCCATTTGGAGTTGAGTTTTGTGCAGGGCAGATCTATTTGGATTCTTCCACACACAGCCATCCAGTTTGACCAGCAACATTTGTTGAAGATACTGCTTGTTCTCTGGTATATACTTTTGGCTTCTTTGTCAAAAATCGAGTGTTCATAGGTGTGTGGATTTATGTCTGGATCTTCAGTCCAGTTCCATTGATCAAAGTGTTGGTTTTCATGCCAGTACCATGCTGTTTTTATTACTATAGTTGTGCAGTACAATTAAAATCTGGGATGGTGGTAGCTCTAATAGTTCTTTTATTATTCAGGATTATTTTAGCTATCCTGGAATTTTAGTGTTTCCATATAAAGTTGGAGATTACTTTTTCAATTTCTATGAAGAATTGTATTAAAATTTTGATGGAGGATTGTAATGAATCTGTACATTGCTTTTGGTAAGATGGCCATTTTTACAATATTCATCATACCTAATCCACAAGCATGGGAAATCTTTTCATCTTCTGATAGCTCCTTCAATTTCTTTCTTCAATATCTTAATGTATAATATAAGTCTTTCACTTGCTTGGCTAGAGGTAATCCAGGATTTTTCTTTTTTGAGACTACTTTGAAAGGTACTGTTTCCTTGATTTCTTTCTCAGTATGTTTTTCATTTGTATGTAAGAAAGCAACTGATTTTTGTGAGTAATTTTGTATCCTGCTACTTTGATGAAGGTGTTTATTAGCTGTAAAAGTTCCCTGGTGGAATTTTTGGGGTCACTTATGTATACTATCATAGCATCTGCAAATAAAGATACTTTAACTTCTTCCCTTCCTATTTGTATCCCCCTTGATATCCTTCAGTTGTCTCATTTCCTCTAGCTAAGACTTTGAGTACTATATTGAATAGGTATGGAGAGAACAGACACCCTTGTCTTGTTCCTGATTTTAGTGGAAATACTTTGAGTTTCTTTCTGTTTAGGGTGATGTTTGCTGTGGGCTTGCTGTAAACTGCCTTTATTATGTTGAGGTATGTCTTTTGTATATGTAGTCCTTCCATGACTTATATCATGAAGAGATGTTGGACTTTGACAAAGACCTTTTCTATATCTAATGAGATGATCATGTGGTTTTTTATCTTTCAGTCTGTTTATGTGGTGGATTACATTTGTTGATTTATGAATTTTGAACCATCCCTGCATCTCTGGGATGAAGCCAACTTGATCATGGTGGGTAATCTTTTTGTTGTCCTTTTGGATTCAGTTTGCAAGTATTTTATTGAAGATTTTTCTATCTATGTTCATAAGGAATATTGGTCTTATTTTCTTTCTACTTTTTTGGGGTCTTTGTGTGGTTTTTGTATCAGAGTAAGTGTGGCCTCATAAAAACAATGAGGAAATGTTCCTTCACTTCCTATTTTGTGGAATATTTTGAGGAGTATTGGAATTAATTCTTCATTGAAGATCTGAAAAGAATTCTGCACTGAATCCATCCAGCCCTATGATTTGGCAAGGTTTTTTGTATTTTTATTACTGCTTTATTTTTATAGGGGCTGTTTATACAGGTCTGTTTAAATTGCTTAGTTGACCTTGATTTAACTGTAGTGAGTCATAAATATCAAGATGTTCATCCATCTCATTTAAGTTTTCCAGTTTTGTGACATACAGATTTTTAAAGTATGTCCTGAAGATTCTTGAATTTCCTTGGTGTCTGTTATGATATACCCTTTTCATCTCTAGTTTTATTAATTTGGATCTTCTCTCTTTTAGATAATTTGACTAAGGGATTATTAATCTCGTTAATTTTCTCAGAGAATCAACTCTTCATTTCATTGTTTCTTTGCATTGTTTTTATTGTTGTTCCATTTTGTTGATTTCAGAACTAAGTTTGATTATTTCTTGCCATCTACTCAATTTGAGTTTTATTACTTTTTGTTATGGAGATTTCAGGTATATCACTAAGTTACCAATATGAAATGTCTCCATTTTTTTTATGTAGGCACTTAGTGCTATGAATGTTTCTCTTAAAACTGCCTTAATTTTGTCCCATATGTTTGGGTATATTGTGTTTTCATTTTTATTCAATTTGAAAAAGGTTTTAATTTCCTTCTTGATGTCTGCTTTGGCCCATTTTTCATTAAGTAGTGAGTTGCTCAGTTTTCCTGAATATGTAAGCTTTCTCTTGTTTCTGTTGTTGTTGGTATCTAGCTGTAATCTGTGGTGGTCAGATGGGACCCAGTATGTTATTTCAGTTTTCTTGTATCTGCTAAGACTTTCTGTTTGGGGAAAGTTGCTGAGAAGAAGGAATATTCTTTTGTGTTTGAGTGAAATAGTCTGTAAATATCTGTTAGGCCCATTTGGTTAGATCTCTTTTAGCTCCTGCATTTCTCCATTTAGTTTTTGTCTCAATTACCTGCCTATTGCTTAGGGTAAGGTATTGAAGTTATCCGCTTTTACTGTCTGAGGGTCAATATGTAATGTTAGCTGTAGTAGTGTTTACTTTATGAAATTGGTTGTCCTTGTATTTATTGCGTAGATGCTAAGAATTGCAATATCCTCTTGGTGAATTTTTCCTTTGATGAGAATATAGTATCCTTCCCTAGATATTATTATTAGTTTTCATTTGAAGTCCTTTTTGTCAGATATTAAAATAGCTACACCTGCTTGCTACTTGGGTCCATTTGCCTGAATTACCATTTTTCCATCCTTTTACCCCAGGTAATGTCTGTCCTTGATGATAAGATATGTTTCTTGAATGAACAGAAAGATGAATTCTATTTTATAATCCAGTCTGTTAGTCTGTGGTTTTTTTTAAAAAAAAAAAACTGGGGAATTGAGACCACTAATGTTGATAGCTGTCAATAAATAGTGTTTATTCATTCCTGTTATTTTTTTTTTTTGTTATGGTGTCCCCTCCAGTTTGATTTACTGTTCTAGGATTATTTATTCCTTGTGTCCTTTGGGTGTGGTTAGCCTTTTCAGACTGAAGATTTCCTTCTAGGGCTTTCTATTTGTGGAACTGGATTGGTAGATATAAATTACTCAGGTTTGGTTTTATCATAAAATGATTTTCTTTCTCTGTTGCTATGATTGATAGTTTTTGCTGGGTATAATAGTCTGGGCTAGTATCTGTTTTCTATGAGAGTTATAGAACATTCATTCAAGCCATTCTAGCTTTCATAGTTTCCACTGAGAAGTCAGGTGTTATTCTAAAGGTCCTGATTTTGTGTTATGTCATCTTTTTCCCTTGTAGATATTAATATTCTTTCTTTGTCCTGTACATTAAGTGTTTGGATTATTATGTATTATAGGGAATTCCTTTTCTGGCCCTGTCTATTTGCTATTCTATATACTTCTTGTACCTTGATAGATACCTCCTACTTAAGGCTGGAGAAATTTTCTTCTATGATTCTGTTAAAAATATTTTCTATGGCTTGGGTATCTTCTTCCCCTTCTTCTATCCATATTGTTTGTAGGTTTGGTCCTTTCATAATATCTCAGGTTTCCTGGATGCTTTGTACCTGGATTTAGATTTAGTTATTATTCTCTCTCTCTCTCTCTCTCTCTCTCTCTCTCTCTCTCTCTCTCTCTCTCTCTCTCTCAGATTAACATTTTTCTTTGACTGTGCTATCCATTTATTCTACCTTGTCTTTAATACCTAAGATTATCTCTTTCATGCCTTGTAGTCCTTTGGTGAAGCTGAGGCTTACCTCTGAGGTTTTTGTTTGCCATCTTAAGTTTTTTTGTTTCTAGGTTTATTTCAGTTTGGGTTTTCTTTAGTGATTCTATTTCTTTGCTAAATTCTACTTTTATATTTTGAATTCTTTTCATTATTTTACTCAACTGCTTGTTGTGTTTTCATGGTCTTCGTTAAGGAATTTATTCATGTCCATTTAAGGTCTTTGAATATGTTCATGATTGCTATTTGAAAGTTCTGCCTTGTGCTTTAGCAAAGCTGCATTTTTCAGGGCCTATCGCAATAGGGCTACTGAGTTCTGAAGGAGGTATGTTGTCTTGGTTGTTTGTGTTTGTGGTTTTGTGCTGGGATCTAATCTAGGCCTCTGGAGTTTCAGTCTCCGAGGTGTTAGTGCTGAGATCTGCTCTTGTCTTTGTTGAGTGGCTGTGCCACTCTTTGATTTTTGTCACCTACTCTGTGTCCTAGGTGAGTGTTGTGGCTATTGAGTCCCTGGCAGAGAGTGCTTCTGCAGGTCACCAAGTGACAGAATGGAGTGAAGATGAGCTCGGAGGAAAGGCTGAGAGGGTCTGCAGAAAAGAACCAGCATCCCCACCAAGAGGTGGAGTCTTCAGAGAATGGAGGTGGGGGAGAAGAAGGGGCTGTAGGCATGCTGCAATGGAACTAGAAGTCTAGAAAGACAAGAACAAGAGAGCTATGGGTACCTTTGGTCTGCACCAAGCGCCACAGGACTAAGAATAAGTCCGAAGAGATCTAAATGGCCACTGGTACAAAGCATTTCTGCATATTGGCAGCTGATGCAAAGGAATGGAAATGGGCTAGAAGGGAAGGATGAAAGGACTGATGGGAAAAAGCTAAGTGAATACTGAGTTCACCTTAAAAGATGGAGTCACCAGGGAATGGAGCCTACTTTTTAAAGTGTTTCCTAGCCATTTTCTTTTTCTTTCTTTCTTTCTTTCTTTCTTTCTTTCTTTCTTTCTTTCTTTCTTCCTTTGCCTCTCTCTCTCTCTGTCTCTCTCTCTCTCTCTCTCTCTCTCTCTCTCAGCATTTTCTATTCAGTTCCAGAGCCCATTTTTAAATTGTTCATTTTCTTAATATTTAACTTTTTGTGTTCTTTCTGTATTCTAAACACTAATACTTGTTGAATGTATTGCTAGAAAAGTTTTCTCACATTCAGTGGGTCTCATCCTATATAAAGAACTACAGGCAACTAAGGAACATTGAAAGTGGGAGAAGTAGTCCTCCAAGGGAAAAAGCACACTATTGGCTATTCGATCGGTCAGCCCTGAAAACACACATATAAGAAGTAACATTATACAGACTGAGTAGTTTGTATTTATGTATATGAGGAATATATGTGTGTGTACATATATGTATATGAGGAATACATTTATATGTATAAACAATTAATGAAAAAAAGAGACCATGAATTTGAAAAAGGAAAGAGAGGTATATGGAAAGGTTTGGAGTGATGAAAAAGAGAAGGTGAAAATGATGTAATTATATTATAATCTCAAAAGATGAAAAATACTTTATAATAATAATAAATTTGTTTAGGTTTGAATTTTGATCTAAATGAGTACATTTTTATTTTACTATGGCTTGTTGAATCCTATTGCAGGAGCTAAGTTTAAAATAATGATCACCTATAGTTTTGATTTAAGAATTGGGACCAATTTTATTCCAAATCATGATGTATTTAATCTAATTTGTATTCTTGCATGATAGCAAAAGATCCTCTACTTCTACCTATTCCTACCATTTGCAAATTCTCCTTTGTGCACCATCCACCCGAGGCCTTCCTGAGGACTATGTGCCAAAACTCCTACTCCCTCTTTTGGCTCCCCACCTTCAGTAGGGGTCCTAGACTCTCCTTGCCAACTGCTGGCTCCCACTGCCTAAGAAGCCCTGTGTCTCACCAGACTCCTGAAGATTGGTTGTGAAATTCTTCTAAATTTTATAGACAGTCTGGACTTACAAACATCACTTAGCCTGAGCTGAGCCAGGACCATTTTTGATAACCCATTTGAACAATCAAATTGAATTACTCCAAGATTTATTCCTAAACCCCTTCATATGGTGTACAACCTGACAACCTAGAGTAACAGGAAACAGATCCAAACACCCACTCAACAAAGAAGAGACAGGGTTTTCTTACCAAGAAACACTAACAACCTAACTTCAGATGCTTAGATCCCATTTTAAAAATAAAAACATGACCAACACAGTAAGCCTCTTCTACAAACCAGTACTCCTATAGTAATGCCCCTGAGAAAGTAACTTAAATGATTTTCAAGACATTAATTTCAAAATACCATTAATAAGCATGATCAACAAAATCAAAAAGAGAATGAAGACCATGAAAACAAAACACAAAAAAGTTGAATACAATAATTAAAAACAATCCCAAGGTATGCAAATAGACTTTAAAAGGGGAAGTCTTTAAAAGGCCAAAAGAAATAACCCTTGAAATGAAAAATCAGGAATTCAAGCAAAAACGTCTTACTCGAGAAAGAAAGAACCTGGGCATAGTTATGAAATCAAAGCAAAACCAAAGCCCAGCCGTGTAAAAACCCTCACTGTTGGTCAGCTGTGATTCACTCATGAGCTTCTGGACTCCAAAGGGCTTTATTTCTTCAGCTCTATCATTGGCAGCATATGCCGATTGTTTTGTAGACAGAAGCCACCTCCACATCACAGATGCTGCTGTCCTTGGTGGTCATCCCATGGTACTGGCGTCTCTGAAATGCTAGAGTCTTCACTCAACTAGGCTGTACCTTTAGCAATAGCCTTTCCTGGACTCTTTTCAGAGACTCTGAGCCTGCCACATGGTACTAAGTCTCAACTTCTCTCCAGGACCCCTTAAATTCTGGAGTTTCTTCTTCAGCTGAGGCTGCACATTCACTAATCCCCTCTCCTGGACTCTCACAGAGCAGTCTCAACTATTCTCTATGACTATTTCATGCCTTCAAAAACAGCACCACCTGGGAGACTCTTACATACTGCCAAGTTCAGCTGCAAGCGTTAGGTACAGCCTTCATTCCCTCTGTACCAGGACTTCTGTGTACTGGCTCTTAGGATGTACTCCCAGTAGATTGCATCTCAGTGATGCTGGTATTTTTTAAATTGCCACTAATTTCTCAGCTCCAACTAACCACCATCAATTGTCCCAAAACAGCAAAGGTTTTACTTCAGTGGTTCTTGTCTCATTTTCATCACAGCCAACTCTTCAGCTCCAGATAACCAGAACCACAAAGCTTTAACACAAAATATCACACTAAGAGCCTCAGTAGAGCCTTTGCTTTCCTCTGAAACTTAACAATCTAGCCGAAACACTGAAGAACACACATTCTCCTTAGGAGCCCATGGTACTTTCTTCAAAAGATACTACTTATTAGGATAAAAATTAAGTCTCAACAAATATAGGAATCACAGCTTGAATTCCATCTGACTGCAGTGGAGTAAAGCTGAATATCAGTAGCAATAGAAACCACAGAAAGTATACAGTCTTGTGGTAACTAAACAACACACTATTGAAAGGCAGTTGGATAAAAGAACTCATTGGAAAAGAAAATACTTTCTGACTAGGACACTGATAGCAGAATTAAAACCACCAATTACTAAATGAAACTTTATGAAATTGAAAAACTTCTGTACAATAAAGTATATCATCATTCAAGTGAAGCTGCAACCTACAAATTGGGAAACAATCTTTCCCAATCACACAAAGGATTAGAATCTAGAATATACAAAGACCTTAAAAACTAAATGTAAAGAAAACAAACAACCCAAAGCTAGAAAGATGATTCAGTGGTTAAGATCACTTGATCCTCTTCCAGAGAACCAGGTCTGATTCTCAGTACTCACATGGTGTCTAACAACCATTCATAATGCCTGCCTATAGCCAAATCATGTGGAAGCCTTTTCCCAATCTGTGTTCCCTCCTCTCGCAGACTCTAGGCTGTTTCAAGTTGACAAAAAACTGGCCAACATAGCATGTCTCTAAAATTCCCCACAGTCATTTCACCTTTTGGATTATAATATCACCTTCACACTAATGTCTTAGCTACATCAAGGTAATATTGGATCCATATTTGCTCTGCAACAACCAGTCAAGACTTTATTCCATGATACCCTCTTTATATGATATCAAAAATAAAATCAGCAATTTAGGAAAAATAAAGTTTATTGCCATATAAAAGTATGCATTGCACTATGGGGGACTTCAATTTAAGGGATAAACTCCTTGGCCGAAATTACAGCCCAATTCATAAAGCATAAATGAGGAAGGATTCTGATACTGTTTTCATAACTGGCTGCCATAGATTAACATTTTTTAAAATTATTTCTTTTATTTTTTGACATTATAGTATCATTCAGCCATTTCCCCCTTCCCTTTTCTCACTTCCAAACCCTCCTGTATTGCAACAGACAGAGACCATTACAGAAAACCACAACTGATCAGAGTTGTGGAGTCCAGCCCCAACTGATCCATCTACAACACCATTCCCAGTCCTGAGGTTCCAGGATCATTTCAGAAGAGAGGGTGGGGAGAGCCAGAGGAACAGGGAGTTTGCTGTGAGATTGTTTCTCACAGCAGTTTCAGAAGCTATACCTGTAAGTCTCACCAACATGACTGCCTAAAGATGAGCTGGTCAACGACAACAACAGACATGTTAGTGTGGATAGAGGAGACCCCCCCTTTTTTTAAGGCAGTTAGAACTGTTTACATTAATTTGTTTATAACTGACTAGTGTTTTGTTGGGTTGTGCTGGCAGAATTGCAAAGCTTATATTTCGTGTTTGTGTTAGAGATAGAGTTTCTGATAAATCAGGACCATTTATATTTTGGTTATATGGTTATCACCATTTGACTTGGGGGTATTTATAATCTGTGATGCCCACTTTTTTTTTTACTCAACAGTACTTAGAACTCAGAGTCTCCCAAATAATCATGAGCCACATGAATGATTGATGGCTTCCTTAAGCTCTTCAGTCTTGTTGACCATATCTCTTCATCTAAGTGGGGAGCCTTATAAGATTCCTCTCACCCGCTTTGGCAAGTCAATTGGTAGCATCATTTTTGAGGGTTGTTGGGTTTTGTTTGTTTGTTTGTTTGTTGGCTTTTGGTGCTGTGGGATGGTCTGTATGTCAAATGTGTTGCTGATTGGTCAATAAATAAATCACTGATTGGCCAGTGGCCAGGCAGGAAGTATAGGCGGGACTAACAGAGAGGAGAATTGAGAGAACAGGAAGCTGGGTGAGGGAGACACTGCCAGCCACCACCATGACAAGCCGCATGTGAAGATGCTGGTAAGCCACGAGCCATGTGGCAAGGTATAGATTAATAGAAATGGATTAATTTAAGCTGTAAGAACAGTTAGCAAGAAGCCTGCCACGGCCATACAGTTTGTAAGCAATATAAGTCTCTGTGTTTACTTAGTTGGGTCTGAGTGGCTGTGGGACTGGCGGGTGTCAGAGATTTGTCCTGACTGTGGGCCAGTCAGGAAAATTCTAGCTACATTTTGGGGTTTTTTTGTTTTGCTTGGTTTTTAGGTTTTGGGTTTTATGGCAGCCATGTTTTTGAGATTTATGGTAGCAGCTTTCCTGTCCCATATAGAAGACGACTTAAAATCTTTCCAGCTCCTCTTCAGCAATGTTCCCTGAGCTTTATATATAAGTGCTGTGTTGTAGAGAACCACTGGGCCAACACACCACATGCTCAGTTGTTCTCTGCATTTTGACCAGTTGAGGCTTTCTGCAATGGTCTCTGTCTGCTGCATAGAGAAGCTTCTTTGATGAGGCCTGAGAGGTAGACTTATAGTATAGAATGCAATTAGAGAGTATACTGGTTTAAGAAAGTGGCAGTAGCAGGTTCTCTTCTAGGTGCCACCACCTCACCAGCTACTAGTAGTCAGCTCATTTTCAGTCCCAGGATGAATTCCTTCCTAAAGAGAGGGAGGGCCTTAAGTTCAGTTAGGTGGCTGTTGGTTACTACCAGGATATAAGTGCCACTACTACACTTTTGGAATAGCTTTCCTTTCAAGTTATTTTTATGATTCATTGATGTTACAGCTGGGTAGGACTACCGACTGCTTTTTTTCCTTTGGCAATTTACATAGCTTCTTCTGATGCTATGAGAGCTAATCCTTAGGGAGGAAGCATCCAGGTCAGTTCCATCTGGATTATTCTAAGTCTTGTGTCTGAAGTATGTGATATCTTCTGGTCACTAAGGGCAATGCAATAGCCTGTATTGTTTGGGTGGAGTCTTCTGGATTCCCTTGACTAATAACTCAAATGAAGATTTCCCATACCTGGTATTGGTGCTTTTATTATATAGTCTATAAATTTTGAGGAAAATATTATCAACCCAAGTGGTGTAGCTTCAATTAAACTATTATACATATAAATATTACATATGTATAGAAAAAGTATTATACTAGCATATATAATTGCATATATTATTATATTATATGTATATTAAAGAATGCACTATATATACTATTATAGTGTATGTGTGTGTGTGTGTGTGTGTGTGTATTAAAGATAGGCCATGAAGTTGAAAAGGAACTGGGGAGGCATTGGAAAAGTTGGTGAGAGATGTTAAATACATGTAATTTTAAATAAAAATAAAGTATAGGATTCTTATGTCTCTTTCAAGAATCTTTAGTGTTAATTATCTGTCCTCTCTCTTCTTAAATCTCCTTCTGTATTGCCCCCCACCCAAGGCAAGTCTCTCTCACCAGCCTTTCCCATTTCTAATGGTAATTTAATCAAATGTATGAGGTCCTGATACATGATTTTTGTTCAACTTGTGCTGATTTTATTTGAATATCAAAGATTAACTCTACTTTTTATCTAATCAAAATTTCATCTTATATAATTCCAATATGTGCCCAGTGCATATTGACCCCTCTCAATCCCTACCCTCTCTTATCTGCCTAACACCCATGTCCAACCCCTTTCCTCCTCACAAATCGCTCCACTTTCATGCCTGTTGATTTGGAGTGAGGGGTGTTGTCATTGTTGTTACCCACTGGGTTTAACAAGGGCCATTGTCGTGACCATGAGAGCTGTCCATGGAACCTGGTGTGATCATCAGGGAATGTACAAGAGAAAACAAGGACCCTCCCTCTCTCAGAATCCACCAATAGCCAAAGTACTGCAGTAAAGGGTATAGTCCCATAAGTCCCACACACTTCCATGACTGATTGTTGATACTTTGGCCTAGTGAAGGTAATTACTATTGTTGTGAAGTAATGATTTTCACAATTATATCAAATCTAAAGGATAGTATTTCACAGCCTTTTATTCTACCTTCCAACTCTTACATTACTTATCACTCCTTTTTCTTCAATGTTCTGAGCTTTTTTAATATCTAAGGGAAAATAGAATTGTCTTCCCTCATTTATTAGTGAACAGGTCTGACAGCATTACTAAGGCCAGGGCACAGGGACTGGGAACTGGCCAGCCCTGGAACCTCTCACTTAGTTAATATGATATGGTTTCTCCTTGCAGCATTTCAGTTTCGTGTCTTTGCCAACTGATGTGCTGGAAATTGAAGTGAAGGACAAGTTTGCCAAGAGCCGTCCCATCATCAAGCGTTTCTTGGGAAAGCTGTCAATGCCTGTTCAGAGGCTGCTGGAGAGACACGCCATAGGGTAAACTGTGACTGGGGTGGCTATGCTTCCACTTGTAGGCCGCCTCCAGGAAGACTTGTAAGCTCCATTATAAAGTCTTATGGAAAGACAAACTGAGATGGTTTCTAGTTCCTGGGCTTCTTCCATCAATATCATTTCCCGAACCATGAGATTCAATTAAGTCGTTCCCCTTCTTACTCATGTATAGTTTTTATAATACATATTAAAGAGTATAGAAAGTCATAAGACAATATTGAAAAAATGCACATTTTCCTGAATAAATAGAAATTTGAAGTTTGCCTTTGCTATGGAAAGCATTTTATTCCTTCACCTGTCTTGTATGTAGGATTTAACCACAAACTGCATTTCCATACCCAGATGAAATGTTACATTTCTTGGGTAAAATTTTCTCAAAATATGCTATTTACAGGAAATTCTAGATGAAAATTTGAAAGCACACAGTCTCAGGGAATGACAGCAATTATATTGGTTGCAGAAGTCAATTGTAAATGAGAATATGCTTTTGTGTTTTAAATATTTTCCACTCATATTCATTCATAGTTTTTATTAAAATGAACTATGATCAGATCATCTCTTTGTATTATGTGTATTTCCTTAGCTAACAGCACTGCATTTGGAAATATTAGCATAGGTCTTTGGCTATAAGCATATCATTAATATGATATGACTCAGAATAATATCAAAGAAATGAAAAATATTACCAGACTTTTTGGGTAATTTTAATTGAAGTTCTCTGGGGATTTGTTTAGTACCTGACAGCATGTGTGTAGCTGTGTGCTCACAAGGATGCCATTAATTCTCAAACCAAAGGAAGCTGACATATATGGAGCTACTACCCCATGCCAGACTATGTTCCCACTGCTGTTTATGTTTGTGAAAACTGAATAAACAAGACCCTGGTACAGATTGCCTAACATTATAACTGGCACATAGAAGGAACTTAAAAGGGAATGGTGTTCCTTATGACCTTTTTTTAAAAAATTTGGTTCTCGTAACACGTCTACAATGTAAGCATTATTGCTTCTCCACATAGGAAAGTGAGACCTGTGAGGGATAAGTCAAGGTTAAACACACTTGCTTCTCTCCAAAGACCAAGTACAACCTCTCCCCAAGAGAGGCTTCCTGCAACTGATTGCCTAGTTTGTTATCGCCATGCCTTTCATTCCTCTCCTACCCTCACAGTGCTAATGCTCTGCTGGGTGTGGGGCAAGAGGACAGAAAGGGGTTTGGCAAGATGTCTGATGCTCTAGGGCTAAGCACACCTTGGCCTAACAGATATTCAGTTACATCCTGCTGACTGAACTCTCTGGCTCATTACAGCAACACAGAGGACTCACCCTCTTTCCTTTACCAAGTACCTTTTTTAGTATTGACATGCAGTACCAGCCTTTCACTGTGGAAGAATGCATAGCCAGGTAGGAAAAAAAAACAACTGAGGTAGAAGAGGGTCTCCCCTAACCTGAGCAAGCTTAGTTTGATTTTCCTAGTGGTCTTTCATCTTGACGGAAGGGGCAGCAGAGATGAGTACAAGCAACAATAAGCCTTCGTGGGAATACACCCCACCACCTCTGATGGGATGACATACTTACCCTATTGGGTTTGGAAGTTTTCCAACTCCTACTCTTCAACTTCCTCCTGCCACTCCACCTCCTCTTCCAAGGCCTGCAGCATCCATTATCTGTAGAGACCACTTCTGTAATGCTGCCCATTATGGGTATGTCCAACATAAGTAGGAACAAATTACTGGGCTATGGCCATGAAGCAGCAATCATTTGACATGAGCCATGGTACAACCCCAGAGTACACACACACACACACACACACATTATTTTCAGTCCTCTCTTCTTTCCTTAAACTATAGTAATTTCAATTGTCTTTTGGCCTCTAAACTCAACTCTAATCTTCAATTTGGGAATGTCACTGACTACCTAGGTCATTATTTACTGGTCTTTCCTTATTCTCCAGCCAACTGTAAGCTGTTAAAGGCAGATTCTGTGAGGTACATATAGACTTCAGCCTGTAGGACACAAAGGTCAACTTCAGCCTTTTTACATGGCAGGAGATCAGAAACTACTTGGTTTCTGTGTGATTGAAAGCGAAGAAAGGAAATCTTAGAAAGTGAGTGCAAAACATAGTAAACTTAATTACCATGTCACATATAATCATCTTTAATTCTCACTTCAATTAAGTTTTAGATTCAGAAAGTATTTCTTATGATCATAGTGGACATACTTCAAAATATTAACCAATATCCCCCTTCCTAAATTGACAGAACTTTCTCATTAATCCAATTATATCTCCATATAATATTTTAATTCTGACATATAATGAATTCTAACAATAAACACTATGCCATGCTTTATTGAGGAAAATATTAAATTAATACATCATTGGACTATTTTATTTGTTTCATAATGTCAGTTTTTCCTAAGGAAACTTTTAATACTGACAGCCAATGACTTTTGTTTTTATTTGAGTATCACAAATGAATTAGTAGAGTGAATATAGAGTAAACAATTGGCTATGGCCTTTGTTCATCCCTGGATCTCCCAAGGAAGTACTTTCCCTAATTTGGCCAAGGTAGCCAGAAATTGCTTTGTAAAAACTGTATTGCTTGTGAAAATATATCATTACAACTTCAAATTGATTCTTCCCTGGATAGATTATTTGCAGTAATTTAAAAAGGTACTTTGAATGAGTATGGCACCAGAATCCAGAATAGTCAATAAGTGTCTCTATACTTGGTGCATCTGGAAATCAAGGTCAGTGAACACATCTTGTTTTTGTTCCATCCTGTAGCTTTCCATAGCTCAGCACAGGCTCTCCAGTAACTATCATGGCATCTATTTTTATACATTACATATATTCCTCCCAACATATTTTAGCATATCCATTGCCAGGGGCATATTTGGAAATGACAATGTCCACAGGAAGATCAAGCAAAGACATTTACAATTTTTGTCCCTTCACCTTCTGTATAATACATATTATCAAACTTAGTCTGTGAAGGGAGTAATAGTTTAAGATTTACAGGTCACAGAGTCTCTGTCTAAGCTGTTCAGCTCTTCCACAGTGGCAGAAAATAGCCATAGGCAATGTGTAAGCTCACGAGTGTTGATGGACACTTAAATTAGAATTTCACATAATTTACTTTTCTTTAAGCGTTTCCCCCAAAATATTTAAAAATAAAACTCATGGCCATACCAAAATAAAAAAAAAAGTGATGACTAAATATGAGCTGTAGTTTCCTGGCCCTTGAGTTAGAATATTTGATAAGAATTTCCTTGTACTTGACCCAACATATGTACCTTAAGGTGGTAGCATATGCCCCCAGAGAGACCTTCACTTCCTGTTATAGTGGTTTCTCTGAGCTTGCCTTTCCCACCAGCTGGTATAGAAAGCACACTGTGGTCTTTAGCAGGATAGTTCATTACAAAATCTGTGATGGTGCTTATTTCCTTCTAGGGATAGGGTGGTCAGCTACACACTTGGCCGCAGGCTTCCAACTGATCATGTGAGTGGACAGCTGCAATTCCGATTTGAGATCACATCTTCCATCCATGCAGGTACTTTCAACCTGATCTTCATGTCGTGTTCAAGGCTAGTGTTCTAGTGTGATTCTTTTCTCTAAAACACAAATAACCATCGTTATCTCCAAGTGTGTTATAGGCTTTGTAGTTCTCTCATCTCCATCTGAGTCCCAGAAGCCAGGGACCTATTTTAAATGCCAAGTTTGCTAGCTCCTTGGTTAAAAGGTTCCTCTTAACCCCCATCACCCAAAGATAGATGGTTGCACAGTAGAATAAAGGTCAACAATGTGATACAAACTGTGTCTTATTATTTTACTGCCAGAACCTCACATAGGAGATGCTCAAAAGCTGTTTAATCACTCTACACATGAGCAAATGAATGAATGGATGGATGGATGGATGGATGGATGAATGTGAAGCATCCCTCTCTACCTAGTAACTAGTTATAGATTTGTTCTGAGCTGAAGAATGACATATTGTTGAAGAGCTACAATTATACAGTGACTTTTGACAGTATTGCAGGGAATATGAAAATTATAAACAGAAATTTTCAGAACCGTCTTGTATTCATTTTCCATACCAAACCATATTTCCAAACAATAATGATGAGATGATGACTCATAATCCTCCTTTTTCTCTTTTCCACACACCCATACTAAATGTAAACCATGCTGACAAATGTTAAGTCATCTTGAACCAAATATATGATTTTCTATTAAAGCTAATGAAGCCTCTGAGAATTTAGAGGCTGAGGTTTATTGCCACCCAATCACCAAGCCCCAGTATACAACTAGGCTGTAAGAAGACACTTGTTTGATCCTGTCACACTCAGCCTTTTGCTATTCTAAGACTGACCCTTCAGTGTGTGCAGAAAAAGCTTTATGTTTTAGCAGAGAGATAATCTTCTTCAAATAGGGAATTGCACTAATGCCTTTGAAGTGGAATGCCAATCTGATCTATTTCCAGTCAAGTAGGTAAAGTTAAACAGTGTTTGCTTCTCCTTGAAAGGTGGTGTGGTTGGAAAACTTAGTTTCCTATTGTTAAATACTTCAGATGACTATGAACGCAACCCAACCCTTTTCTTTTCTGTCGCAGCTGAAGAGCCTGACTTAGCTCTTCTATCATCTTACAGGATGATCCGTGGGAAATGTTTTAAACAAGTGCAATTAACTTGTCTCGGGTTGTTAAGGAATTATAAACACTACTGCCATCCTCATCTCTGAATGTCACTGTATGTAACAAACATTGTTGATCTCTGAAACTGGGTAAAGCTCAGTTTGGGACATTAAAAAATTTTTCTTAGCAGTCCCTTGAAAGAGACCCTTAAAATAGTAGCCTTGCTGAAAGTGTCATTAACATAAAGAGCACTCATTACAGAATTTTCTAGTAGCAATCTGGAGAGCGAGAAGCCCTCATCCACTCATCTCCAGTATCTTATATTAGAGATCCTTTGCCATGTTTACATGTGCCTACACGGAACACTAGCTCCCATGGCTCTTCTGGAAAGAATGACATAGTTTTCTTCTTACCAACAGATGATGAGGAGATCTCTCTGAGTGCTGAGCCTGAGTCAGCAGAAATACAGGACAGTGTCATGACCAGTGTGGTGGAAAGCAGCAATGGGGAGCCTCCTGGAGATGTTCCAGAAAACTCCAAGAACTTGAAGCCAGAGTTGCCAAGTGAAGCGAATGGAGTGAACAGCTCAGGAAACCAAAACCAGGAGCATGCCAGGCCACTTGAGGAAGCCGCAGGTACCGTGGAGGCTGGAGATGGTGGTTCTTTCTCTGAAGAACCCGAAGGGGCTGAAGAGATTCCAGACCCGGAGCAACGTGACACCCAGCCCACTCTGAGTGCAGAAGAAGTGGCAGAGGAACTTCACCTGGAGGAAGATCTGCCACCACCGCTGTTGTCAGAAGACAGTGCAGCCCCAGGTAGCCAGGTAGAAGAGGAAACAGTGCCAGAAAATGGAGCCAGGGAGGAGGAGATGCAAGAGAAGGGCCCAGATGAGGAGGAGGAGGAAGAGGATGTTTCTGCCCTGGAGCAAAGAGAGCCTGGACTGCAGCTGAGGGCCTCGGTGAAAAAAAAAAGCAGACCATGTTCCTTGCCTGTATCTGAGCTTGAGACAGTGATTGCATCTGCCTGTGGAGACCCTGAGACCCCAAGGACACACTATATCCGAATCCATACCCTGCTGCACAGCATGCCCTCGGCTCAGAGAGGGAGCACCACAGAGGAGGAGGATGGCTTGGAGGAGGAAACAACCCTAAAGGAGTCCTCTGAAAAAGATGGGCTCAGCGAGGTGGACACAATAGCTGCTGACCCGCAGACCATGGAAGATGGCGAGAATGAGGGGGCTACTCTATGCATGGCACCCTCTGACGGCTCTGGGGGCCACGTCTCCAGTTTGTCCAAAACAATTGGTGCTGGCCAGGATGGTGATGTACACCCCAGCACTGGGAGTGAGAGTGACTCCAGCCCCCAGCAAGGAGCGGACCACAGTTGCGAGGGCTGCGATGCCTCATGCTGCAGCCCCTCATGCTATAGCACATCGTGCTACAGCAGCTCCTGCTACAGCAGCTCCTGCTACAGCAGCTCCTGCTACAATGGCAACAACCGGTTTGCCAGCCACACACGCTTTTCCTCTGTGGACAGCGCCAAGATCTCCGAGAGCACCGTCTTCTCTTCGCAAGAGGATGAAGAGGAGGAAAACAGCGCATTCGAGTCGGTCCCTGACTCAATGCAAAGCCCAGAGCTAGATCCCGAGTCTACAAATGGGGCTGGGCCTTGGCAGGATGAACTGGCTGCCCCTGCTGGGAATGCAGCAAGAACTACTGAAGGTCTGGAGTCCCCCATGGCAGGTCCCAGCAATAGGAGAGAAGGTTAGATTGCAAACCAGATCAGTGAGACTAGGACCACCACGATACTAAGACACGAGTCTCCCCCTGTGGAAGTGGAGGGACCAGTCTCAAAGGGCTAGTCTGGATGCACATATTCATGCTGTTGTCTATGTGTGTGAATTTCTGGCACAACTTGTCTCAAATTCACACCAAGAAATACAGCTAGTAGGATGTGAGTGGCTACCTACCTGTGTGTGTGCTTCTTTTTGTTTTGACTAATGACCAGAGCTAGTTGGTACAAGTTAGCTTCCCGGTCTTAACAGTAACCCCAGGGGTAAAACTAGTATCAAATGACATAAACATTAAATGATGGCAGATAGGCGTTATCATCGGCATTAGATAGCAAATATATTGACTTCCTAAAACACATTGAAGATCAGTGATACATATGAGTAATTGCTGAAGAACATGGATTCTCCCCCCCCCCCCCCGGCACACTCTATAGCTCTGAGGGCCACTCCTCCAGTTTGTCCAAAAGCACTGGCATTGGCCAGCATGGCAATGCATTCTGTACATGGATAGATGACATGCCTTTTTCTTCCTTCTACCAGCCCAATTACTGTTATAAGAGTTAAATTTGTTTTGTTTTGTTGGGCTATTTTAGCTACTGGAAAGGAAGAACAGCATTATTAACCAGAGTCTCTTGGGTCTGAGCCAAGGTCCTGACATCCCTACCAATCGAGGTTCCACTAACTAAAGACACCATGAATAGTGAAAAGCAGAAAAGGAAAGGAGGTTGTCACATTGGAAAAGAGGACTAAAAGGTTCTGTGGTACACATTAGGTCTGTGTTTAGGGTCTTGACAGAAGGTTTGAGTTTAGAGTTGTGCATAACTAAGTAGTTTATGCTAAGGGTTAGTCCCACCCATCATCATTGTCTGGCTTTCTCCCTCATCATAACTGTCTCCTGGTTCTCCCTGAAGGAAGGTCTGACAAGTTGTGGAAACTGTCTGAAATCTGCCAGACACAGGCTCTCTCTCAGGCCAGCAACAGGCCTCAGCCTTTTCCTTCTAACATGGAATTCCTAAAGAAATTCTAATTTCTTGGGTCCATTGTTTTAAGTCTGTTAGTCAGATTGAGGGCTACAAGTGTCTTTCTGGAATATCTTCATTTCTGCCAGCCCAGTTATAGTGCAAATACATAAAGTCTCATGTTTCAAATAAGATTCTAATCCAAAGGCTGCCACCTTTGGTTTTAAAATGAATTGCTCATTCCACATAAATCCAAACTGACACCTATTAAACTAGTATTCCTTACCTAAGTTATGTTTTTTTCCTTCTATAAAATTTTTACTTAAAACTCAATTTAAAATAGTTATCAAAAAAAACTGCAGATAAGTGAAAGGAGCAGAGTTACATGGTCACGAGTTCAGGTCCTGGAGACAAGTCCATCATGCCACTTCCTCACAAAATACCTAACTGCTCTCTATCTCCACTTCCTTGTGTGCCAATGGGTATAACTGTAGCATTGACCTCAGGGAATTATGAGAAGAGTTAAATGACATGGAGCAATGGGGCATTCTGCCTTCTCTCCTAATGAGAGTTCTTTCAGGCAGATAAGCAAGAAAGTTAATTGTTCAAACTGCACAAGAAAAAGCACCCTTTGACTCTACCCTTACCATATTAGCCAAGGAAACTTTCATACAATTAAATAATCATCACTTTGCTTCAAATGGTATTCAGGTAGCTTATGTTGACACAAATACATAGCTTCCAATTCAAAAAGTATAAGAATTAGTTTATTCTGGAGCCAAATATAAGTGGCCACGGCTTAAGAACACAGCTTTAGGTCACCTTAAATTCCAGGTTCCAAAGCAGTTGCATGAAGTTTCTGTAGAAACAAAATGAAGATAGCCACAAATAATGACACTTTAAAAATGCGTTAGTGGAAACAGTGAGTAGGTGGTTACAGCACAGTGGAGAAACCTCAGCTGTAGACCTTAGATGCTGTGTGATGACACAGCCCTTTGATTGGTGGAAAACTAGAGTTTTGTCCAGTTTATTCATTCTAAAAAGTGGTTTTTTTTTTCATCTATCTGGATGTTAGGCTTTGTCTATTAGTGACCAGACATTAGATCTCATGCAGAATGGGGGTAAAGAATGGCTACTTAGTAGGTGAACAATATCCCAAGATGAATTGTGATTCAGCTTTGGGCCTGTAACATTCCACCATTTCCACATCACTGAAATTCTAACTAGTCAATAGTCTTTGCAGACACAGATTCCTTACAGGAACTCTCTTTCACACCCATCTCTTCCACAGTTTGGCCGTGTTGGTTATAATAAGAATAAATTTAAAGACCCTCTCCTATTTTTAGTTGAGAAATATTATTTCTTCTTGACTATTCTGAACACTTTATGTGAAGCCAAGGCGATTGTGTGAGGCTCTGGTACAGAACAGAGTCGCTTGCTTGTTTCAGTCAGCCGCCATGAGTCAGTCACACTGCTGCAGTTTCTTGGAGTTCACAAGCAGGCGGGGTGTGCTTTCGCCAAGCAACAGTATTATATTTCCACAAGTTTGGAGGAGTGGCTACCATGTTTGGTTGAAGTCATTACAATGAAGTGAGGTTTTTTTAGGAAACAAAATTTAAAGGACGGCAGTTGAGGATGAATAGCTGTACCATTGTTTTCCTTTTCAAATTTCTAACCCTAAACACCTATGGAAATAAATATGAGTGCCACGTCCACTTAAACACAGAAGCTGTGTTTGAAATGGCCACTTGTCCACAGTGAGTGGTGTGCTGACATGAGGAGTGCCTTCCTTGATTTCTACTTGTACCTTCAAAGAACTAAAGGATTTTAGTAAAGACGAGAATGCTCAGAAAAAAATGTATTTTTAATATTAAGAATGGCCTTTTGTTCTGAGTACATCTTTATTTTTAATTGTCAGTTATCTCTTGAAATTAAACTACTGAACTAAGCCCACCTAATGTCTTTCTACTAGTTTATTTTCCATATAGTCTATAGAACTATAGTGGGAAAAATCCTATTTCCATACGTGAATGTCCTGGGAAATGTTCTCTATTTGAGATCCCTCAAAGATCTTGACCATTACTTCTTACTTTCTCCCCATTTTTGACCCAAAGTTAATAGAGTACATACTATCTACAATAGTCCTGGAAGCAAAAGGGAAAAAAAAGATGTCTTTTTGTCTTCTGTTAGTAGGGTATGAGCATAGTATGAGGCAGGAGGAAAGCAGTATAGAATTGGGTGGGGGCTGTATGTGTTTTGGGCTCTTTGGGTCTCCAGAGATTGAGTCATTTAGGACCATTTACATGGTCAATCTGCACACTTCAGTAGACTTTGAAACAGAAACACTGTTCTAGAGTTTTGTTTGGTTAATCGTAAGTCTGTACTGACAGCAGTACAAGCAATGTATATAATAACATGAGGCATTAAATCTATAGATATGTTTATTTCTATAATTTCTTTATATGTTTTTTTCTTCTGTCTATCCCACTTCTCTGTTTCAAATTTTCTTGAATCCATCTTCTTGCCTTTTATCTACTGCCTTTGTCTGTTGTTCATTCCTCTTTCTAGAGCATTTTGGCTTTTCTAACTCCTCCTCCACATAATCTGGCATAACCATGACTTCCCATGACATGTTTCACTGCCCATCTCATCTTCTAATTTCCATTTGTAGGAATTGACATTCTTGGACTACCAATTCCTCAATCCATCTTGGAAAAGCACTATCTTAGAGTTTCAGTCTCCCTCTAAGTCTGAAAAAAAAAAAACAATCTTTGAATAGTCTTCTGTTGCTTTAATTATAAGACCTTCATATCCATATGATAAGGAGTGTTTCCATAATTCAACAAAGCTTTTGTGAGACCTTATACATCACTCCCTTCAAACAAGCCTGTCTCCTTTACTGGACTAAAATAAGGCTCTTTAAGTTTTCCCTTGGGTTCCTTTGAAGTGGTTACAGAAACAGACTCTGAGCCCACGGATTGGTCTATGAGGCATAGATTGAAAGTCAAAACATATTTGGATTTTCTTTTTTTCCTCTTTTTTCCTCTCCGTCTTCCTCTTCTTTCTACTCTTCTTTCCCCCTGCTCTTCTTCCTTCTCTTCCTTTTCCTTAATAATTTCTGTCATGATGACACGGTTATAGTAAACTGACTAAAACTAGATTGCCCATTTTATTTGTTGTTTCTTATGGTGATCTTTGTTTTACAATCATGTTTTTTATAACATTGCCATAGCAATGAATATGAATGTCTTGACTATCTTGTTCATAGGTGAATGTCCTATACTCCATAATTCCCAGCCAATAAGCCAGCTTCCTTCCTTGAGGCCTGAACATCATCACTACCCAACAATCGATGAGCCTCTTCCACCAAGTAAGCTTTAGTTTTCAAATCTATGACTTAACTCTTCCCACCGAGTCTGAACAGGTCAGTGTGAACTCATATGCAAGCATCCAAAACTCTTTCCAAGTTCCATACTTAGCACTACTATTAAACATCAATATATACTTACTATAACCAGGCTTTTTAACAAGCTGTTTCAATATACGGTATTAAAGTGACAACCAAATGGTGTTAATGTCCCTAAGATTTTGAAGGAGAAGAAAAAAATAAGTAACATTTCTTTATAAGACCTAACTAGTCTTTGTTTGTGACCTTTCAGTCCTAAATTTACCATTTTAAAATTTTCAGTTGGAAATAGAAATCTATTTTTCTCCAGTGAATCTAGTATCCACAAGTGTCTCCATAGACTACAACAACTTCAACCCATAGTGTTTTAAGAAACTGTACTTTCCAAAATAACACGCATCAAAGGATTAAAAACTCCAAATGTCTGTAGTTATTAGACATTTCCAGGAAAACTATTATTTTTAGGATAGAATTCAGTAACATTTTGTCCTAGTAACTGTCATAAATTAATAATTCTTTAGCTAGTCATTTGAGCTTAGGAAATTCATTTAATCTCTAAAATACTATATTTTATTATTTGTGAGAATAAAAACTTTAATGTCCTCATCTGCTAAATTCTGAGTTTGGACTAGGTAGTCTGTACATGCCATTCAGGCTTAACCTGTACCACTTCACTTAAAATATTTAGAAGGAAATGAACCTCTGAATTTTTTAAACTCATTTAATATAACATGTGTTCATGAATTCTGGAACTTCTCTGTTTGAGTTCAGGATTTTTCCACACAAAGATAACCTTTAATATTGGATAAATTATTATAAATGAAAAATTATTCCCAAAATTCACATTTTTGCATGAGCTTGCATTGGGCAGTTGTAGTTTTTAAAAAGAGAAATGTTTATTTAGGAATTCATCTGTTCTTGGTAACATATTGTATTTTACATGAATACTACTTTTCTCCCTATTCAGTCATATGTTAACAGTGAGGAATTTACAAATGTCTTTAATATATACCCTAGCTTAAAACATCACCACATTTATTTCTCTGAGACCAAACCAAACATTATGTTTTTTTAACTTTTTGCTTGATTTCTTTCTTCATTTATGTACCGATTTATGATATGACTTAAGAAAACAGTAAAACCCATCATATTTCATATATGATTATTTGAAAAATGTATACATAACATATTATTTCTAAAACAAGCCTCTCTCTCTCTCTCTCTCTCTTTCTCTCTCTCTCTCTCTCTCATACACACACACACACACACACACACACACACACACACACACAAATCCTATCTACACATGTATAAATAGCCTGATCTATAATCCATGCAGTAGCATAACTAGTTATAAATAGAGGCATTAAAAATAATATGACATACAATCACCTCAAAATAACTACCTAGTATAAACCACTCTCAATAATTAAAATAGAATCTAAATAGGTTTTAATTTTTATCCATAAAGCAAAGAAAAAATGTTAGAAAATTTGCTAGTGAATTTTGATAACAGGATTTTCTTAGGCAATCTCAAATAGGACATGAATGACTTCATTACTGACAGTCATTCATTCATCAGTTATTTGCTGAATACTGTGTAATTGGTGCTGTTTAAGGTAAACAGAATGGACAATGATTCCTCATGCTAATCTGGAAAGTAGATGATAAACAATAAAATAATACATAGGAGACTACTTTTAACTGATGATAAGTGCAATGAAAAAATAAATAAATAAAGATAAGGAGTCATTTCATGTGTAGTAGACAACTGATTTGCAATTTTAGATCCAGAAGTCTAAGCAGCTTCCCTAAGAGGATAATAATGGGTGAGAGAGCAGAACTACTCAAAATAATGCTGAGGGAAAGCTTTACAGGCAGGGGGAGCAATCACAGCAGCTGCTGAGCTCTAAGTGGAGGCATGATGGTGGGCTCGAAGCATAAAGCCAGTGAGTGCATCTGAAGCCAAGGAAGAGAGAAAGTGGCAGATAATACGGTCAAGGGAAACAGCACAAAGCAATCACCTGGGGCTTTGGAGACTGCTGCAGGGGTTCTCAACCTTCGTAATGTTGCAGCCCTCTAATGCAGTTCTTCATGCTGTGGTAGCCCCCAACCATAACATTCTCATTGCTACTTCATAACTGTAATTTTGCTACTTTGAATTTTGCATACTTATGAATAATAACAAATATTTTTGGAGATAGAGGTTTGTCAAAAAGGTCACAACCCACAGATTGAGAACCTCTGCAGAGGTGTGGCTTTTACCCTGAATGAATGGGACACACCACAGCATGTTGAGCAGGGAAGTGGTATTTCTGGCCTGTATTTTGAAATATTTTTCCCTGGTTGTTGTGCAGGGAATAAAATGAAGAGGAATAATAGAAGTCTATGAGATACAACGTAAGGTTATTGTAGTGGCAAAAGTTAAAAACATTGGTGATTTGGATCAGGGCAACAGCAATTGAATTATTAATATATCTAAACATATATTTTGAAGACAACTTTGATGACATATTGAGTATGGAAATGAGATGAAAATAAGAATTAAGAATGACTCATTTTTAGCCTTGACTGACAGAAAAAAACCTTTTGTAGAAGAGGTGGAATGGGAATGATCTGAAGCTTGCCTTGATCATATTATAGTTGAGACATCATCAAGTAGTGATGGCAAGAAGGCAATTAGGTATATGTTTATAAAGTTCAAGAAAAAATATATATGTAGAGTATTGCATTTATTAAAATATTTAAATACACAGTCCAACAATGAAGACAATATATGTTTAAGTTCTTAATAAAACATAATTAGGTATTTAAGAATTCATTCTATCCTAAATGACTCCACCTGACCCACACTACTGTAACTTGCCCTAGTGTAGGATAGATACTGTTTTCAGGGGTCTATGTAAATTCATGGCATCACAGTACTTAATTCTTCTACTAATGCTGAGGCCTGAAGATCAATTCAAAATAATGAATAAGATATGTGATAAAAATGATGTTTGTAAGATATGTGAAAATAAATTCTTTACAAAGCAACCCAGAAAACATACTCAAATGCAACTAATTATTTAATGCATATTTATAAAAATTAACACAATGTATTTCAGATACTTAATGTATTAATAAAAGAGCTGAGGGTTTTGATGACCATCCTTTCCAGGAGTGATTTTGAGATTTGAAACTTGCTAAGAATGTGTCATCAGTGTTCCATTCCCCGGTGTCCCTCCCCCTTGGAGAATTTGCAAAGCTAATGGAGAAGTCTTTGCTTCTCTTGGAGCAGAGATCTGTGTCATCTGTGTCCTTAGAACTTGACAAAGCTCCTAGTTTATAGCAAGTAGAAGTGGGGTTTTCTCACCTGAATTAAATAACACGGTGTTATTTGAAAGATAATTTTCATGCTTTGTTGGATGATAGTTCAAGAAAAACAATGTTCAATAGCTTTCTATGATTAAAAAAACAACATAAATTACAAACTTTTGGAACAAGATTAATTATGAAGTTATAAAATTACAAGTATACAATATTATCATCAATGAATTATTTTTCTAATAGTTGACATCTGAATATCTAATAGCCTACTTTAGGGAAATCCTCCTAGAATATATTTCTGTAATTCAACTACATTTTTTCCTTCCATTTGCCATATACATTAACTTTTGGATTTTCTGGCATTTGGATTTTCATTGGGCATTGACAATTCTCTAGGTTAGGCATACAAAATTATGTTTCTAAACAGATATGCCATACACATAAAACCATAAGAATGCCAAATTTATCTTCCATTTAAAACTTGAGAGTCACTATATCATTGCCTAAGTCATGAGTTTTCAAGATGACTATTAATATTGGATCCACTCCTGAAACTGTCTTTTCTCACTTAAAAGACCAAATAGTTTTCTTCTTTTTGCAATTATGTTTTCTATTTGTCTTAGCATGTTTAGTATTTCCTTAGCATTTTCAACATGACACCATATTGGAGCTATTTCCACCACATTTTTATATGTGGACTACATAAGTTTTACCCATCACTGTGCATCATTGCTCTTATATTCCTAGTTCAGATATAGTTGAAACACAGTTAGCACTCAGATTCAAGACATTTATTCATGGATTTTAACCCACTTCAGCTTACATGTGCATCACCTAATCATCTATGCTTCTGCCTTGACTCCCTCTACTGTTTGTGATGGTTACTTAGCAACAAAGTTTTTATAGCTATATATATATATGAACATATACATACATATACATATATGTATGTAACAACAATTAATGATAAAAAGAGGTCATAAATTTGAAAAGGAGCAAGGAGGGATAAATGGGAGAAAGGAAAAGAATAAGAGAAATGATGTAATTATAATCTCAAACATTTTTTAAAAACATAATTTTAAAAGGGTTTTATCTTTTCACATTTTGCTTATTTTTAAATGCATTTTTAATTAAAAAATAATTGCATCCCTTCCTCCTTCCCTTTCCCCCATCCAGTTGGATGTTTGTTATTGTACTATTGATCTGTTTTAGTTTGGTTAACCAGCCATAGGTAGGTTCAATATATACCGTAAGTTTACATTTGATCACATGGATATTTTGAAACTGTAGTTATCAAATTCTTCCATTCACCCCCTTAAAAGAAATTGTAGTTGCTTGAGCATGCTCAGTTTAGAAAGAAGCTTTCTGAAATTGCACATCCAGCATTTCAGAACTAAGTTAGAAAGGGGTTTAGATGCACGATCCATTGTGACTGCCTTCAGCACCTCCTCCTGTTAGACTGAGAAAATAACAGATTCTCTAGCATCACACCAATGCTTCCTGCGGGGTTTGTCCATCTTCTGCAACTGTTGCTTGAATAACCAGCAAGATTTTTAAAGCAGTAAGCAAATTTTCTTTAGACAGTATTAAATTTAAGCACACGTCATAGTCAAGGAACCACAATTATCATGGCAAAGTAGAGTCTGAGTATATTAGCTCCTTTCTGGGAAGCTGATTCCAAGCTCATGTCTAGCAGTCATGGCAAGTGCTAGAAGACAAGAGAGGTAGGGTGTGGTCTTCATAATGAGCCACTGGTGAAGTCTACCTTCAGAAGACCTGGAAGTGGAATGTGTCCACATGGGTTGACAAGTAGTCTGTACTTGACTTTTCTTGTCCTCTTATTAAACATTAGACTGGGAAGCTCGAATTGACAGCCATGGACGGGTATTTTATGTGGACCATGTAAATCGTACAACCACCTGGCAGCGACCAACAGTGGCACCTACCCCAGATGGAATGATCAGGTCCGGGTCTGTCCACCAGATGGAGCAACTTAACAGAAGGTTGGTGACCAGTGTGGAACAAGACCCTGTAAGCCTTGGTTAGATAAGAATGGCAAGACGTCTCTCTTCTGCTTTCCTGCTCACTGTAAGGAAGCTGAATGAAATTAATTATGTAAGAAATTTGTTCCTGGTAAGTATTTGGAAGGCCAGGTTTGGAAGTTAGTGACACGAAGCATGTTAAGCTTGAGTGACATTTAAATATAGGATTCCTCTAAATGTCTTACTGGTACAAACAAAAAACAAGAAATTCTTTAACTATGACCTTAACCCCAAGGATATGAAGATTCCCACAAACTCTCCAAAAAATATATGTAAAATTACATCAGTGAGCACATTTTGGAAGACTAGTTTTCATCATAAGATTTCCTCAAAGATATAGAACTCAAAGTATTTAACATTCCAAGGAAAATTTCCACAAAAATAAAAATCATGCATACAGAAAAATTGCCTCATAAATAAATCACTGTAGACTTTGCCCTTGTCTGCCATCACTGTACACCCATCACTGTAGACTGCCCTTGTCTATCATCACTGTAGACTTTGCCCTTGTCTCTCCTCATTATACACCCATCACTGTACACTTTGCCCTTATCTGTCATCACTGTATACCCATCACTGTAGACTTTGCCCTTGTCTATCATCACTGTAAACCCATCACTGTAGACTTTGCCCTTGTCTATCAGCACTGTACACCCATCACTGTAGACTTTGTCCTTGTCTATCATCACTGTAAACCCATCACTGTAGACATTGCCTTTATCTGTCATCACTGTACACCCATCACTGTAGACTTTGCCCTTGTCTATCATCATTGTACACCCATCACTGTAGACATTGCCCTTGTCTATCACTGTACACTCATCACTGTAGACTTTGCCCTTTTCTTTCATTGTACACACACACATCACTGTAGATTTTGCCCTTGTCTGTCATCACTGTACACCCATCACTGTAGACATTGCCCTTGTATATCATCACTGTACACCCATCACTGTAGACTTTGCCCTTGTCTGTCATCACTGTACACTCATCACTGTAGAATTGTCCCTCTTCTCATAATCACTTCACACCATCACTGTAGATTTCTCCCTCTTCTCGTCATCATTGTGCACCCATAAACAGTAGTTCTTCAAAAGTCTTTATCCCTGAAAAATAAATGCTTATAATATTTCTGAAATGGCCTATGGTGGCTCACTTGTGTAATTCCAGCTATTTGAGATGCTGAGGTGGGAGGATCTCAAGTTCAAGACCAGCTTGAACAACATATCAAGACCTTATAAGAAATAGAAATTCTTCCAGAATCATTTTGATTAGAAACTATGCCTTCACTCTTGAACTTTCACAGATACTATTTGGGTTTGGATTGCAACCATGGGTGCTGTGTCCCTCATGCTTCAGGTCAACAACATCTCTATTTTCTTATTCTTTGAGGACAGAGTGAGCAATGACTTCAGGATATTTTTTGTTATTAGAAGTGCAAGCATCAGGCCTACTTCAGTTGAAATTGCATCTACATCCTCTCTTATTTATTTTTCAAGTGCTAAGTTAAAGAAAAAGTTGAGGGAGACTGAAAAGGCTAGAAACCTAGGTTGAGTATATTTATTGATAACAAAGGCTTTAAGACTTAACTGTACCTGCCTATTAAGTAAGCTTTTTAACCTGCTAAAAATATATAGAGCACATGTGATATGAAAGTTGAAAGGGGAATACTTGAAGTGGAAGAGTTTAATTAAAAATGGGTGCAGAGAGATGAGGTAAAGTTAGGGTTGGGAAAGTCAACTACAGATAAGAATGCATGAGGATATCATAAGGAAGCTTGATATTTTGTAGGCTAATTAAAAAATAAAAGCAAGGAACTGGAAAGATATTCTGGTGATTAGAAGTACTTCTTGCTCTTCTAGAGAACCCAAGTTTGTTTCCTAGTACCTATGTCCAGTGGCTCACAATCATGTATAACTCCAGCTTTGGGGAATCTGACACCCTCTATGGCTTTGGTGGGCACCTGTACACATGTGACATACACTCACACAGATATACACACAGGCACACACATATACACACGTGAAACTAAGAAAATAAACCGTCCAGATGAATGAATGAATAAATAGATATATAGATAAATAAATGAATAGATAGATAGATAAATAGATAGATAGATAGATAGATAGATAGATAGATAGATAGATAGATAGATAGATAGATAGATAGATAGATGATAGATAGATGATAGATAAATAGGTAACTGGTGAGTTCCAGCTTCCTTGAGAAAACCTGTCTCAAAACACAGAGAGCCATCAAGGAACACCACCTGATGTCAACCTCTGGGTACTAAACACATGTGTACACATTCACAGTCTCACACTCACACTTAATTGATTAATTAAAATGAATTCTGAGTATACTTTAGATGAATGTCACCAGAGTATTCTTTTACCACTTGAGTATTTAAAAGACATTTGCCTTCCATTTTTCTGTCAGTACCTGAATGTCTAAGTCATGAATAAGAACCATAAAGGATTTTCAACCACAGCATATTTCTCTGCAATTATTCCCACAGGAACAAACCATATTGCAAGGAATTACCATGACCTAGTTTTATTAGACAAAAATGCATACAGCCTTTCTCTGTTGTAAGTCATCTTACAGGCAGAAAGCAGTGTCTGAAGCAATATGCTGAAATTGCTTAGCTAACAAAAAGTATCATCAAGCTACATATATAAAAGGTGCTGTTTGAACACCAAATAATAAGCAAAGCACAAGAAATTAAACCAACAAAGCAATGTATAAAAAAACATTAAAATCAGTATACATTTGTGATGATCAGATTGTACTAAACAAAATTCAGTCCAAATCTATCTGCAGCAGACAGGAGCCTTTCCATGGAGCTGCACACACTGGGAGAGACAGCCAGGGACCATGCTGAATGGAGAACTGCATTTGAATTTGGACAGATAAAGAAAAAGTAGTTTTGCAATTTGAGAAAGTGATAGTTTCTTGTGGAAGAGCCTGTTTATAGAAGTTCATGTTTTTAGACACTTTTCTTTCCTGTTATTTTAAAGTATTTAAAGGCTTCGCTGATTTGGAAGCAGGCAGCCACAAAAAGTGTACTAAAAGTATACTCACTTGTGATCATGCCTAGGTAATTTTTTTTATAACTTCCATTTACTTAGAAAAATCTACAAGGATCACTATCTCACTGAAAAGTGGAAATATGTGTTAGTATTGTGAGGAGGAGTCTTCCTTCACTGTCCACTGCATGAATGTGAAGATCAAAAGACATGCCCTGAGAAATGCAGTCAAAAGTTGTACTACCAAAAATTGCCTAGAACTCAATACAAGATTATTTCTGAGTTAATTCCTAAAGTTGGAGACTGTCTAGCATTAATTAACTCTACTTTCACACACACATGCACATACGCACATATACATATATATGAGAAGCAAAAAAAATCACCATGCATTTTCATTTTAAATATCAACTAAAACTTATTTTTAATTAATTTTATTAATTAAAAATTAATTATTAAATAATTATTAATGTTAAGGGAGATTTAAATTTAAATAGAAAAAATTATATTCATATTACCCCAAAGTTTAAACTTTTAAAGAAATTAATCCAATTTTTATTTCAATATATATGCCATGATTCTTACATAGTTATGACATAATGACAATATAATTTTATATTCATTTTTTATTATATGTATGATACGGGCTTTATATCACTGCCATGTTTTCAGACTAACATTTAGATCCCTGTAAAGATTCTGAGTGGCTATAATTTAGTACACGTAACTTCTCATGTTATTGAATATTTGCTTATTGTTTTATCATGATTTTTTTATTTGAAGAGCAAGGCCATTTTAAATATTAAGATTACCTTATAACCAGTCGGTGGTGGTGCACACCTTTAATCCCAGCACTCAGGAGGCAGAGCCAGGTGAGTCTCTGTGAGTTCGAGGCCAGCCTGGACTACCAAGTGAGTTCCAGGAAAGGCACAAAGCTACACAGTGAAACCCTGTCTCAAAAAACAAAAAAATTTAAAAATTTAAAAAAAATTAAAAAATAAAAAGATTATCTTATATTAGAGTATTCCCTTGTGATTCTATTCCCGAAATACCAGCAGGAAATAAACAGTTTGGGTATTTTTTATTGATGCTTAATGTTTTTTAACAATATGGCTTTATAGATTTTACTATGCCCAAAATAGTTTTACTTCTGTCTCATTGTCTGGTCTGTTTTGGCTGATTTAGGAGATATTTCCATATTTCCGGCATTTGGGGATGACATACATTTCACTTCTGAGAGGATCAACTTTTTATCATAACCTTTTCTTTAAGAACTGTAACTAATTCCCACATGAAATTTTTCTTCTACAGCTTTGATTGTTTGTTTGTTTATTTAGACTAGCATGGTTTGGTTTGAGAAGGTTCTTTCTATTTTGTATAATTATATTTGCATGCATGCATGTGTAATTAAAAATTGTATATTTCAGCTGACTTTATTACAGATTTCCATGAGCCTTTTATATATTTTTAGATCCAAACAAAACAAGTGCAGGAGGACATTAAAGATCATTCCTGATGAGATAAAAAAGGGAGGCTTGCTGAGTCTGTGGCTTCTGTGATCTGGGCTTCCGCAGGCGTTCTGGGTTCCATCATAAACTGTCACCTATGCTATATTCAGTCCCCTGAGAGGAGAAGACTTTGATTCTACATCTTAAAGGGAGAGTGGGAGAACATATGGCTCTAAAAAGATTGTTTAGCCATTGGAGGAAATTATGAGTTCCATATCCATTAGGTAATTGTCCAATAGCAACTTCTGCAGTCTTTGGCAATGCTCTGACCCCAGTTAAAGTCAGAGATTGGCAGCTTCTATTCTCCCAGCTGCATTCCCAAGTTCCAGCAAGATCACAGTGGGCCATCTTTTACCTCCTCATAACCTCCCCGCCACAGAGAGGTGAGAAACAAGCACATCATAATGCTCTGATCACTGCATGAATTCCACACTTTCTCAATAGATGTCTCACAGTCACTGCCCCTGGCAAAAGTGGTTTCTTGTGGGTTATCAGAAGTGATTGATGGATGATAAAACAAAATGTAACAATCCTACAGACCGATGAATCTCAAACCTAGATACACAGAACAGTATCTCAACAGTATCTCTTAGAAGCACAGATTTCAATTTTCTTCAGTGAATGTAAGTTAACAGATCCTCTTGTAAGCAGCTTGGGACCATGGTAGAGAAACTTTGCTCCTTAAAGTCAGGGAAAAAATAAGGTACTGTCTCCTTCAGAAGCCTGCTGCAGAAGAATGAACCTCTACAGGACTCGATGCACTCCTCACGTCATCTTGAATTACACCTGCAAACTTGGTTATTTGCTCTCCTTCTTCCCCCTCTGCACACCTCTCCCCATCTTCTTCCTGAACACAAGACTCATATAAGCCACATTTTGTCATAACTTGGAGGAATTATGGGATTTCAAAACTACATTTCTAGATCTAACCAACATCTCCCCTCCCGTATCCACAACCCTCTTGTGTACAGTCTCTAAGTCCTACGAAATAGATTTGTCCAGCTACCTAGTCAAACAATGTGGCAATAGTTGTCTTATTAATTGTTCTGGTTATCTTATTGGAATTTTAGACATTTCCGATTTCAATACAATTGTTTACAGACTTTTCCAATTGCACTATTCAGAGCATTAGCAAACACAAGTTGACCCTTGTCTTTCCATTTTCTAATGTACAGGTATCAAAACATTCAAAGAACCATTGCAACAGAGAGACCTGATGAAGATTCTGGCAACCAAAGCTGTGAGCAAATACCGGACGGAGGAGGTGGAGGTGGAGGGAGTGACTCAGAAGCAGAATCTTCCCAGTCAAGCTTAGGTATTGGAGGAGGGGACTCAGAACACTGGAGGTGGCATGGAATGGCTGTGATGGAAGTATGCAAGCCAAGTCCTTACCCTGCCTCAGGGGATAGCCACATGATCCCCAGATAGGACAGCAACAAAATATTGAAGAAGAAGAAGATAGAGGAATTAGAGGCATGAGTAAGGGAGACAGCAAAGCTTCCCGCTAGGAATCTTAGAAGATATAGACTCCTGTGTTGTTAGGTAATGTATCTGTTTGTGTCCTGAGGATTTCCACTCATAAATAAAATGTGATAAATGTTCACAATCCATTTCTAATGAGTCTTATGCATTTAGGATAAAATTCAGTTCTACCAAGGAGGAACCTGGGCACAAAGAGGTTTTCTGGTAGTCTTCTTGTTCACAAATCCAAGAACATATTGTTTTTACCATGTATCAAGCCTTATTTTCCTGGTTTTTTTTTAATTTCTTTACATCTGACCTGATTGGAATGCCAATAATGATATTTAAAAAGCATGAGGCTGGCTTCCACTCTTTGTACCCAAAACAACATATATGGTTACCACAGTGAAATCCCAGTGAGCCACTTCCTCTTTGAATTGGATTAAATGGTGACAGATTTGCCAAAAAAAAAAAAAGGCCCAGAGACAGTCTAGACAAGTAGATATGTTAATTCTCATTCTGGTAGGTCTCAGTGATTTGTGGCAACATAGATATTGGACTTGTTTATTTGATTTATTTTTTAAATTTTTTTAAATGTTTGATAATTTCACACATTTATATAATGAATTTTAGTCATTTTAGCCTAAATTTCCTGCTCCAATCTCCCCCTTGCCTCTGTCTTGCCAGAACCCTTCTTTATAATAGTCCCTCATCCTACGTGTTATATGTGTGTGGCCCACTGAGTTCAATAGTTAAAGTTTCTTAGCTGGCAGTAGGTGAGAGGTTATGTACTAGAACAAGACAAGTTAGCAGTGGCTAGACAAGTAAAGGAAATAACATGAAACTGCCTTCCCCCAATGTTAGCTACCCTCATGGAGAGGCCTAGCCTTGGGACCCTCCCCCATCAATGATGAATTGTGGAATGGGTCCAGTTCTGAGCAGGCCTTCTGCAGACAAACACAGCTGCAGTCAACTCAAGACTGTGATAACGATGCCATAACTGAGAGACATCTTTTTGTTGGCCAGCCCCTACCTGCCGGCTCCTTTCTTCTTAAATCCACTTACACATTTCAATCAAAAATTTTAATTGTCTCCATTCTGCTTTCTCTATCAGACGTAGTAACAAACCCAGTTTAGGCTTTTCTGTTACTAATTTCTTTGTTCAGTCTTCTGAGAGACACAAGGTACAACAACCAAGTAGTTAGAAACAGGAAGGGAAAAGGTAGCTAGGATTATTTCTAGATTTGGTATTGGATCACATGTAATTTACGGTGTAATAAAAGCCTCAATTTTAGTGTATAAAATCACAACTCATTTACTCCTCAGATCTGCAGCTTGAGCACTGTCAGCTGAGTAAAGCTGGCAGGCTGCTCAGGGTGGTGCTGTACTCATACACGTCACTTGCTGTTAACTGTGCGGTGACTTGTCTGAGATGGCCTCAGTTTGGAAGCTTGACCCTCTGGCTTGTTTCCTTAGTGGGCATGAGGATAGAAGAGAAACTGAAACACAAGTGTTTGGGTCCCTGTCTCAGAACTGACACACTGCTTCTGCCTTGTGGTCTTGGATGGAACAAAGCATAAGGCCAGGCCCAGTTCAACTAGGAAGGACCTTGAAAGTCCCACTGCAGAGAAGTGTTGATAGGAGGGGAGAGCCATGACCCCTTCTGCAACTGTCTTAATTACAGGTAACACTTGTAACAAAGCAAGAAAAAGAGACAAAGGAAGGAGATATGAAAGGACTTGAACCTAGATGAAACTAGACAAGAACCTTACTAAGAAATAATGATACCTGACATTTAAAAACTCAAAATTATCTCTATGAATTTGAGTCCAGCCTGGTCTACAAGCAAGTTCCAGGACAGCCAGGGCTGTTACACAGAGAAATTCTGTCTCCAAAAATAAAACAAAACAAAACCTCAAAATTAGAAATGCTAGAAAAATATCCAAATATTTAGTATGCCAACATGATGCCACAAAAGGAAATACAGTTCATGCAAAAAATTTTAAATGTTGTATAAACCAGGTATGATGACTTTAATCCCAACACTAAGGAGGTAGAAACAAGACCATGAGTTTGGAATTAGGCTGCACTATATTGTGAGACTGCCTCAAAAAGTTTGTGTAAAATTACCTCTGGGCTATGTAAATAAGGTATAGATGGAAGGCACATAAATTTCATGTTCAGGCATGTGTCTCATCTCTAAAATACCTCATTATGTATATACACATGTTCTAGAATTTGAAAAAAAAATCTGATGCAGTTTTGGTATCAAGCATTTTGGACAAGGGACACTTGACATTCTTGACCTAGTCATGTCACTATGAAAAATCAAGAAATGTGTTGTGGGGGTCTGTGTTCTGCCATCAGAAAAGACGTACTCAATGTGGAAGAACTTTCCACCCAACATATTCCATTGTTTTGCTTCATTTTTTCCAGATCTGAGGCGAGAAGGATCACTTTCTCCAGTCAACTCACAAAAAATTACCTTGCTGCTACAGTCCCCAGCAGTCAAGTTCATCACCAATCCTGAGTTCTTCACTGTGCTGCATGCTAACTATGTGAGTGCTCAAAAAGCAAAGACGGGGTGGACTGACTTCCTGAAAACCCAAAACAAGCTTTATGTAGTCATTTAATAAAATAAAGGGGCTGGAATTTTACTCTATGAGCTTAGGAAAGAAGAAGAAATTTTTAATTATTTCTTTTTTTGAGATTATAACATAATTACATCATTTCCCCTTTCCCTTTCTTTCCTCCAAACCCTCCCATATGCCCTTCCTTTCTCTCTTTCTCTCTTTCAAATGCATGGCTTCCTCTCTCTCTCTCTCTCTCTCTCTCTCTCTCTCTCTCTCTCTCTCTCTCTCTCTCTCTCTCCTCTCTCTCTCTCTCTCTCTCTCTCTCTCTCTCTCTCTCTCTCTCTCTCTCTGTGTGTGTGTGTGTATGTGTGTGTGTTTGGCAACTCAGACCTTTCTGTCCCATGCAAGTCTCGCAGTAAAGAAGGGAGAATTCAGAAACTCTCTTGCCTTTCTAAAGCTTTCATCAGGATCATATCAGTGAAAATTCCTTCGAACAAATACATGTTGTTTTTATCCATCTTAAATCTTTTAAAAAACAAGAGTATAAAGTGTCCAAATAACTCTTTATCCTTAACCATTTTATAAAATCATCTTCATTAAAAACATTTAGATGGCTTTATCTTTGATAATAACTGAATTAGCTTTTGATATACCTTAAAAATATATTGATAATAACTGTGATTTGGTTTTACATATATGCTTTTTTCATTGAATTTTTCAAGGCATTTTTCATAAAGCAACAGTATAATATGATAATATTTGTTAATTCTTCTATTTCACCAACTTTTTTTTTTTTGTAATTTGGGCACAGATCTAGAGACTGGAATCACAGAAACAGGTTAGGGAGACACCTAAACATCAGTAGATGTCTGCTTTGTGGAGACAAATGTGTTAGACAATCAGTCTAATAAGACAGGAGAAAGCCCAAACTGACAGAAAGAAAGTGCCTAGGAGACTAAGGCAGAAGGCAAAGGCTGAATTGTGTCCTTCAATTTGAAAGGGAATGGAAAGAATCCCAAGCAGAGAAGCAGTGTGTTAGGGAGGATGCAGGCCAAGATGACAGTGTGGCCCCACTGTGGCTGGCAGACATGGAAGAAATGTTGAAGACTCAGCAGCCTAGCGAACCACAAAGGTGCCTGTCCTATTCAGCTGGCAACAAGAGCCCCCGGTGGCTCTCAGACACCAGCTCCAATGACTAGGTAGTGTGATGAAGAGTTTCTCTGGAAGAATCTCAGAAAAGTGCTGAGAGGTCCAAGACTAAAAGCTGACTCAACCAATCAAGTAAAAGATGATCAAATCCCAAACTCAATAAGGTGCTGAGAGAATGGGAGAAATGGGTTAGCTCAGAGAGATTGTTTGAGAAATCAGCCAATGGTGTTTGGATCTCCTATGGCCAACTGGTGAACAACAGATGAAGACTCAAGAAATTCTGAGTGGTTTCTATTTTGGGGATTGGAGTTAGTAGGGACTCTTTGAGGCTGGTGCAGTACTTTGATGCAATGATAAAGGCTGTGGTTGGGAAAAGAGGAAATAGGTGTGTTTAGTTAGAGTGAATCCCCGGTGAGGTAGTGGAGAATCATAAAGGGTAACAAGTAGGCAAGATACCCAAGCCTCTGCACTATATACTGGGCTTCCTGTGGGCCTTGGGGCTGTGGGAACCACTGAACTAACCTTCCTAGCCTCCTCCAGTGTTCTTTTATCACAATACATGTGCACATGGGCACATGTGGGTATTCATGTGTCCTTCCCAATACCATCTAGATAGCTTAATGACTTTTTAGCAGTCTCAGAGATACACTGAGGGGAATGAGACTTCTGCTGTGAGTACTACAAAGTAACTATGTAATATAAAATTATAATTTGACTAACTTAGGAACTCCTAAAGCAGCCTTCTTTTCTTCTCATTCCCTCACCTGAAGATGTTATATAAGATTCACTGGAATGATAGGCTTCTGAAGACCAACTTTAATTATGATCAATTACTATCATGTATTAAATAGATAAGAGGATCAAAAGCATAGCTCTGTAGTCAGAGAAGAAAATGGGGAGGAGAAGAGTGATGCTCAGAGACATACAGTGAGGCCTGAGAGACCAAGTGTGGCTGACATTAGGAAGATCTCTGAAGGTCAGGTAGAATTGCCCTGCCAAATAGGCCCATGGATGTTGAATGCACATTTCCACATTGAACACTATGTCAGCTTTTAAAGTCTCCATTTTTAGCTCACACAAATCACCACCAAGTTGGACTATTATATCATGTGAAAGTACTCAGTGTGTTTACTCTGTGTTTCCTAATTTCATATCTTCTTCCTTCATTTTCCCCAAACCTTCTCAGAGTGCCTACCGGGTATTTACAAGTAGCACTTGCTTGAAGCATATGATTTTGAAAGTCCGAAGAGATGCTCGCAATTTTGAACGCTACCAGCATAACCGGGACCTGGTGAATTTCATCAACATGTTTGCAGACACAAGACTGGAACTGCCTCGGGGTTGGGAGATCAAAACTGATCATCAGGGAAAGGTGAGAATAATCAATGTGTGGGGCTTTCACCAAATGCTCTGGTTTACCAATGCAGATGTGGAAGAAAATGAAAGATTATGGAGAAGGAAGCTTATGTATCTCAGAGATGTATATTGGCCCCCGGGAAGAAAGAAGGTAGTGACTGTCCACATCTGGTTTCTTACTCATTCCACGTGCATGAATACTGCATTATGAGATATTTAGCTTCTTAGCTTCTTCCTTAGAGAAGCCAAATTGTGCCATTGCTGTCTAAGGGAATAACATACTGCTTGGTTGAGGAATGCTATCCACTTTACATCTTTAAATTTTCCACTAAGTACTTTTGTTCAATGGCCTATGTCTTAGTTACTTTACTATGACCAAGACAACTTATAAAAAGAAGGTGTTTAATGTGGGGCTTATGGTTTCAGAGGATTAGAGCCCAGGATTATCATGGCAGGAAACATGGTAGCATGGTGCTGAAGCAGTAGTTGCAAGTTCACATCCTGAAATAAGATAAACACTGGGAATTGCATAAGTCTTTTGAAACCTCAAAGCCCACCCCCAATAACACACCTCCTCCAACAAGGCCACACTTCCTAATACTTCTGTCCTTCTCACTGTTCTGCCGCTGTGAAGACACCATGACCAAGGCAACTCATATAAGGGGAAGCATTTAATTGGTGGCTTGTTTACACTTTTAGGGTCTTAGTCCATTATCATCATAGTGCGGAGCATTGCAGCAGGAAGCATGGAGGCAGGCAGGCAAGTGCTGGAGAAGTAGCTAAGAGTTATATCCTGATCTGAGAGAGACACTGGGTTTGGCATGGGCTTTTGAAACCTCAAAGCCCACCCCCAGTGACACACTTTCTCCAACAAGGCCACACCTACTCCAACAAGACAATACCTCCTAGTCCTCCTAATCCTTCCATGGATCCAGACATAAAACTCTCAGCTACCTCTCCAGCCCCATATCTCCCTGCCCACCACCATGCATATCAAGTTGCAGTAAGACTAGGCACCTCCTCTCCTATTAAGGCTCGACAAAGCAACTCAGTAGTAAAACAAAACACAACAAAACCTTTGGAATACAATGAAAGGAGTCCTGTGAGGGAAATTTATAGCTCTACATGCCTACATTGAAACGTCAGAAAGAGCACAAATAAACAACTTAATGATACAACTAAAAAAAAAAAATAGAAAAACAAGAACAAACCAGACCCAAACACAGTCAACTATAAAAACTAATAAAATCAGAGCACATATTAATGAAAAAGAAACAAAGAAAACAGGATAAAGAATCAATGAATATGAGAAATGGTTCTTTGAGAAGATAAACAAGATGGACAGACTCTAGACCCAATTAACCGGAAGAAAGAGAGGACCTAATTTAACAGAACCAGAAATTATCAAGGAAGCATTACAGCAGACACTAAGAAATTCAGAAATTAAGCCGGGCGGTGGTGGCACATGCCTTTAATCCCAGCACTTCGGAGGCAGAGGCAGGCGGATCTCTGTGAGTTCAAGGCCAGCCTGGTCTATAGAGCAAGAGCCAGGAAAGGCACAAAGCTACACAGAGAAACCTTGTCTCAAAAAAAAACAAAAAAAAAAAAGAAATTCAAAAATTAGAAATTAGAAAACCAAGAATAAACCAAGCCCCAAAGCAGGGGACCAGAAAAAATAATTAAAACCAGGGCAGAAATTAAAAACAAACAAGAAATTACAAAGAAGCAATGGAAGGAAGAGTAAGTTCTTGGAAAAGATAAACAAAACTGACAAACCCTTAGCCAAATTGACCAAAAGAAAGTAAGCTTAACAGATACCAATGAAATTCATAAAAATTGTAAGTATATACTCTAAAAACCTATATGCCACTAAAATGGAAAATCTAAAATAAATGGATGAATTTCTAGATGCATGTAACATACAAAAACCCAGGTGGAATAAGTAGTTTAAAAATCTAAAACTAGCAATGACATTGAAAAATTAGTTAAAAAAAAAAAAAAACAGGCTCTTATCTACAAAAATGAGTCTACAGGAAAACTTTTTATTTGACTTTTCATAGGGCTCTTCAAAAGGCTTATTTAAAGCTGGGCGGTGGTGGTGCACACCTTTAATCCCAGCACTCAGGAGGCAGAGGTAGGCGGATCTCTGTGAGCTCGAGGCCAGCCTATGTAGACAAATTTCTAAATGGTTTTATTAAATAAAAAACACAGAGCCAAATATAGAGGTGAAAGCCACCCCACCAACCTTACCTCACCAGCTCTGCAGCTTCCAAATGCAAATGCAAAGCTACTTCCTGTCTACCCATGCCTTTATATGCTTTGCTTTTCTGCCCTCTCCTTGGCTCTTAGCCCAGCTACCTCACTTCCTTATCGCTGTCTGTCTGTACAGACCTCCAGGTTTCTATGGTTGGTACAGGGATTAAAGGCATGTGTTACCATGCTTGGCTCTGTTCCCTAGTACGGCCTTAAACACATAGAGACACTGCCTGCTAAGTGATTAGATTAAGGGCGTGTGCTGCCTGACTTTGTTTACTTAAAATGGCTGGCCTTTCCCCCCTCCCCATCTCCAGGCAAGCTTATTTATCAAAGCACAAATAAAATATCACCACATTTCAGCACAAATAAAATATCACTACAAGCCTGGGCTACAGAGTAAGTTCCAGGAAAGGCACCAAAGGTACACAGAGAAACCCTGTCTTGGAAAAACAAAAACAAAAAAGAAAAGGCTTACTTAAAATTGTATCTAATAATTGAATACAAAATACTTTACTTCTACCAAATGACAGCTAATAATATCAAAAACTAGAATTGACTGAAGTCATCTTATCCTAGTATGTCTTCCCCCAAATTATATTTTGTTATAAGTAGAATGCTTGAAAGATTGTCCAATAGTACTAATAATTTTCTTGTAAATGATTAACTTTCTCTTTTACAATATATAACTTTAAATTTAAAAATAACTTTTAACATAGAACACAAGCAGTAATCAGACATGCCTCAAAGATGTATGTGCAAAAATATATATTGGTTCATGATTTTAAGAGTGAAGTAAAAACATCTAGCAATGAAGGTGACTGACTTATACAGCCATCAAATACCATGTGCTTATTAAATTTTGTGTTACAAGATTTTTAATGACTTGGAGAAATGCTCACAAAGTTTGAAATTTTCTTATAATGAGAGTATGGCTTCTACTGTGCAGAGAACACGTAAATGTTTGTATATGGCCACGGGAAAAAGAAAAATCTAGGTGAAAACTCAAAACTATTTTTGTAGTTACATCTTTAAAACTGTGATCATTGAGCCGGGCGTTGGTGCCGCACGCCTTTAATCCCAGCACTCGGGAGGCAGAGCCAGGTGGATCTCTGTGAGTTCGAGGCCAGCCTGGGCTACCAAGTGAGTTCCAGGAAAAGGCGCAAAGCTACACAGAGAAACCCTGTCTCGGGAAAAAAAAAAAAAAAAAACTGTGATCATTGGAGATTTTGTTTATTCTCTTCATTTAACTACTGTTGAATGTCCATGTCTTTTTCTTCATCTAATTAGATGAGTGTTGGGTAGACCTGAAATGATATAGAAAAGAAAGGGTCAAAAGTAAGTATGATGACTATGATGGCCAGTGTTAATCGTCATCTTGACAGAATCTAGAAGCACCAGAGAGATAGCCTTTGGACATGCCTGTGCAGAATTTTCTTGATTACATTAATTGAGGTGGGAAGAACCACCCCCTGGTATGACACTACTCCCTGCTGAGATCCTGAACTATATGGATGGAGATGGGGAGCTGAGGAGCAGCATGGATTCATTTACCTTCTGGTTCCTGGTTGTAAATGCAGTATGACCAGCCGCTTCAAGCTCCTACTGCCTTGACTTCCCCATCATGATCAACCATATCCTCTAATCGTCAGCCAGGATAAACCCTTTCTCCCATAAATTGCTTCTGTCCAAGTATTTTATCACAGCCATAGGAAACAAAACTAAGAAAATGAGTCTTATAAGAGCTTTAGAGTATCAGCTTCCATCTCTCACAGTGCATTATCTTACTGTCCACCTGCAGTCTTTCTTTGTGGACCACAACAGTCGAGCTACCACTTTCATTGATCCCCGAATCCCTCTTCAGAATGGCCGCCTTCCCAGTCATCTGACCCATCGACAGCACCTCCAAAGACTCCGGAGTTACAGTGCTGGAGAGGTATGTTCCCTATGCCCTGAATCATTGTGCTCAAGTCTTTGCTCTTCTCTGGGGCCAGAAAAAATTTAATTTCTTAGTTTTAATGATCTAAGGTTGTCTGTCCCATGAGAGATGAAGGCATATGCATATTTTTGCAATGGAAAAATGAGTGATCATTGTGGGGCACCTATGTAGTTACCTAGATATGTCTCAGGCTGCCCCCTTCTGTTCCTTCCTTTGTCCAAATCACCATTAACTTATGTCAAGAGATCTCTTTATATATACATAGGTAATCAAAAGAATCCTACTGCCAACCAGTTACCTGAAAATGCTACTAAAAAGGCATAATTCTGATATTCGGTATATAACTGTTTTAGAATTTTACCTTTCCATAATACCCTGGAGAGAACTTCAGTACAATCATGAACTAAGAATTGAGAGGGCAAAGAAAAGGAAAAAAACAAGAGGGAACCAGGCCCTAAGATTAGTACTCTGCCCCATCCTATAGCCTCTTCCCTGGCTTTATCTTCTTTTACCACTTATGATTACTTCCTGCTGAACAATGAAAGGCTTTTTTCAAAAGGTCCTTTTGAAGGACCATACTCATTACCTTTCTAAACTAGACCATGTATCCCATACCGGCTCCTTTCTCCTTTTCTCAAGCCAAGAATCAAAGCATTGCTCTTTTCTACTTCCAATCCATTCTGAATAGTGTTATAGGAAATCCTCCTTTCGTTTCTGACTGACAATTGTAAGGATCTGAGACCTCTTTTCATAGAAACACCAGGATCTCAGAAGATGTGGCCCTGAGATCAATTTCCTGTGGAAACTTAGGGAAGTGAATTACAATGAGGTAAAACATGAGAACAGCACTACAAGAAGGATCTCTCTACCTGTCTATTCTACAGAACTTTACTCTGGGTAGACCTTCCATGGGCATCTAATGAGAAACTGGAGAGATAGCAACCCACCTAACAATCCACCCCTTGATTTAGAAGAACAGCCATTGGCTGCTTTCTTGGGAAAAGGGTCTCATGGGCTCTGAGAAATACAATTGTTTCCTTCCAAGGGAACTCATGGCTTAATGCCAGTGTGACAAAATGAACTTGTCTTTTGTGAAACTTCTTGGATGTTACTGTTTTAGGAAACTGCTGAAGGCATGTTACATCTTTCCTTCTTCCTACACATAAAATGAGCATGTGGTTACATGAAGAAGAATGTTATATATCTCCAAACCTTATGCACATAGATGTCAAGACCATTAAGATTCAGACATATTCTCAGACTACAGAAAGCAATATCCCAGCTTCCTAACTCACTGTGTACAGCATCCCTCCCTGGTAGCACTTTAATAACATTTCAAAGGGTAAAGTTTGTATTTCCTTAAGATTCTAGAGGATAAATTCAAAGTTCTGTATCAACTTGAACTATTCCATTTTAATTTCTTAAAATACCCAATGTTTTTAATATTATTGAGGCCAGGTCTGTATTAATATAGAGTTACTGAATGTAGTAAGAAAACCGGGTCCTACAGACAAATTTACTAATCTCTTACAATTGCAAGTAATTACCTGAAAATGTAAATATTAAAAATGTTTGCAGGCCAATAAGATGGACTTAGCAAGAGATGAAGCACTTGGCCTCAGGTCTGATAACTGAACTTGACCCCACAAAGTGGTAAGAGATAACTGGCTCAGGAGAATTGTCCTCTGATTGCCATATGTGCATTGTGGCATGTGCCTATGTACACACATATACACCTACATATGCACACGCACACACACATACACATGCTCACACACAAAAATAAGTAGATAAGCAAATATTTTTTTCAAACCTCTTCTATTCTAAAAGAAAGATTGTGACCAAGGGTACTACTTGCATTACTTGTTGTAAAATATATTGATAAGTCAGAATAGCTCCAAAGCAGTTCATTTAATGCCATTATTACTGGCAAGCTGTCATCTTCATCAGCCAAAAATTAGCTGAAAGATTATCCATGGTAATAAAAAGGTGTTCACATGCACCAACCACCTTTCTGTTTCCTAATTCATCTAATCCCAGTAGACTCTATTGATCATATTTTCAAGCCCCACCCATTTATCTCCTTATCCCTTCTCTTCTGGTAGCTTTGCCTTGACACAGGAGAAATCAGGATATGTAACAGAAAGAAGCTAGGAGGCAGAGAACGGCTGACACAAAGGTGGCACATTAGAAAAAACAAAGACTCAGCCTCTAAGGAAACAAGTACATGTCTCCTCTCACAGGAGCTCACGGTTTAGGGACCAAGAGAGGAGATCCACGTGAGTCTCCCTCGAGTGTTAGTGCTTTGGCATTGCCAGCATGTTGTCTCTGGCTAAGTTCTGGCTCGGCATTAGAATCTCAGCGTCCTTTTCTCTCTTGTTATCTTCTTCCCTTAAGTCCCCCGGCCCCTTAACTGTAGAGGAATAGTTCCATCCAACCACTCCATCATCTAGCTCAGGTCTGTAACCATCCAGTACCAACTCTTAGCATTTCTACAGGAGAGCCTGTAGGGCCTAAGTGCTGATCGCTCTAGTTTGCTTACAGTTGGCCAAGGCATGTGCACCATCGGCCATCTGCCTTTGGAGTGGCTGAAGTTCATTTAGCTCCTTAAACTTTTCAATCTGGGCTAATTATCCCAGTAAGCATGTGAGCTCAGAAGGAAGCACCATTTTTCTCTGAAGCATACCTGTAAGAGCTAATTCACCATGGAGCCAGGAATAAGGAGGGGGCCCTTTCTGTTTAAAGCCTTATTCATTTCAGCATAACACACCAAGTTACAATACCTCATTTGGAATGAGACAAAAGGGGTCTCCTGAATTCAGGTCACCAAGTTTTCTCAAGCTCAGATTTCAGATGTATCTATTTCTACAATTTCTGCAAGTCACTCGTCCACACATAAATGATATTCAAGAATTCTGTCATTGGCATATATAAAACAATACATTAATGTGAACTGGAATAATTCCCTCCAAGGAAAAGGCCCACATCATTTCAGTCTCAGAAAAGTTTTTACATGTTTATGAATTGATGAAGAAAATATGGGAACTAATACTGCATAACCTCTTTAGCAAAGTTCTTCCACTGCTTTGAGTTGTGTCCCTTTGCTTGACATTGATGTGTGCTGCTACAGCACCAGCTTTGAAGGCTGATTTCTAACTACACCAGCTGAGAAAAGTTGAGTGCAAAGTGAAAAGTCCACCTTTGTGGCACAGAATCTAATTCCTTGTCTCTCAAGTAAGCTACAGGCAATGGGAAGGACCAGAAGGGGAAAAGGTGATGGATTCACAGCCTGACTAGAAGAGAAGCCAAGAGAGCTGTGGTCAGATAGTGAACTGGCAGCACTCTGTATACCGGGGCTATATTGTTTATGTCACTAAAGAGTATGGAACTATGACTTAAAGTTATTCTAGCAAATGCCAGATCTTGCGGAGGAAGTGGTTCTTTTGTGACTAGATGTTTAATCTCTTTTTAAGTGTCTTGACTAAGTTCTTTTCAAAATTCATAAATATATTGAAGTTTACTTACCATACTATTCAAATATTACACTATAGCTGATATACCTGATACAAATTCCAAAGTGGAAAATCTGTACTGTCTTAGTCTCTTTTTTCTGTTTGTTTATTTTGTTTCTTAGACAGAGTCTCACTCAGTAACCAAGACTGGTTGAGAACTAGGCTAGCCTTCAACTTCTTATCCCCTGCTTCCATTTCTAGACATCTAGGATTATGGCCATACACCACAATTCTGGGTTTTAAGGTCTTAAGGAACAAAATATATATGGGCCCAAGATAGAAAAATCATTATCATGTTTTAGACCTTAGAGGATTTATTAGTTTTCAAAATTGACCTATGTTTCAATTAATCATCATACATGTAGATATTAAGCTAAGCAAAGATATTTTCACAGGAGGTTTTGCCAAATTTTCCAACACAAATCAAGATATTGGATGAAGTCTGGTAGGGATTTGATATAAATAAATGCATTACAAGCAAATATTAGTTAAAATCCCAGTTCTCTCTCACACAATTGAAAACTTCGGATAAATTTAGTTTTATATAAACTTAGATTTTATATGTATAAAATTGTGGTAAACAAAATACAATGTAGAAAGAAACCAGAACAGTGATTGGAATGATAGATGCTAACCCAAGATGGCCATTTGAGAATTTGGTAATAATCTTCATTACCTAAAGAGCAAGTGCACCCCATGTTTGTGGTTGAGGTTCAATGCCAAATCTCTGAAAAGAAAATCGTATACCTAAGTTTCTACTAGTGCTTACAGAGAGTTAATTTCTCTGTTTCTGGCCAGTACATTGATTAATATCCATGACATTTGGCACAATCACTTTTACAGAACATAATACAGCAAACCCAACATTCCCCTTACTCAATGTTTAATACTTGCTTGGCTTTCATCACTTTAAGGATTTTAAATTTATTTCCTGAATCTAGGAGATGCCAAGATGTTTTAACTTTTCAGGCAGGAAAAAAAAATGGTTTTAAAGGAAAATCTGTAATTAATGACAGATTTCCAATCTTCCACTTTTATTTTTAATTAGGCCTCAGAAGTCTCTAGAAACAGAGGAGCCTCTTTGCTGGCCAGGCCAGGACACAGCCTAATAGCTGCTATCCGAAGCCAACATCAACATGAATCATTGCCACTGGGTATGTATCCTCAGTCAGTAAGCCTCTAGTAACCCAATACAAAGGTCCCTACCGTGAGCCTTTTTAACAGTCCTGCATTTTCTTTCTCTCTTTCTTTTTCTTTTGAGACATGTTTTTTACTGTGTACATTTAGCTATCCTGGCACTTAGTATGTAGACTAGGCTGTCCTAAGACAAACAAGATTTGCCTGACAATCCAGTGCATCAGCATGCCTGGCCTCTCCTCTTTCATGACACTTCCCAACTTTTGACTCTCTTTCTCCTCATTTCCATTAGTCCTCTCTTCTAGATCCTCATGCCCCTTCTTCTTCATTTTATTCAAAGTCAATTAAACCCAGAAATACAGGATTTAAGTGAAACAGTTGTTTCATTTTCTTGTTGCTATAAGTGGTTTTGCTTTGTTTTGCTTGTTTGTTTACTGTTGTTATACTAAGAATTGAATGTAGAAGATTATATATGCTAGTCAAATACTCTACCATTAAGCTATATCTCCATATTTTAATTTTTGTGACACAGCCTCACTAAGTTGCCAAGGCTGGACTTCCTCTATAGCCCAGGCAGGTATTGAATCAACATGATCTCCCTGTCTTAGATGTCAGCGTGGACCTTTGCCACTACCCAGCCTCATGGAGGTGTTGATTTTTAATATAGTGATTTAATTTATCTTTAAGAAGTTTATACATGTATACAACGTGTTTTGAACATCATCTACCTACCAGTCTCCACTTCAACTCCTCCTCATGTTTAACCCTCTGTATCCAATTAGTGCTGCCTATATACACATGGATATGGGGCCATCAGCTGGAGAATATGCAACCCACCAGAGGACACACTAGTGAAAAATTTGACTCTCCCTCACCTACCAGCCTTCAACTGCTAATAACTCTTCAGTTAGGGATGGGGCCTCATGAGCCCCTCCCCATACATGCTGGAATGCTGACTGGCTTGATTTTATTTGGGTCTTGTGTAGGCAACTACAGCTTCTGTGAGTTTGTAAGTCCAACGGCCCTGTCATATCCAGAAGACATTGTTTTGTCCTGTCTTCCCCAATGTCCTGACTCTTAGAATCTTTCTGCCCCATTTTCTGAGATGTATTAAGATCCTTGAGTGGAGGGAGTGTGTTACAAATGTCACACTTAGGGCCGAGTGCTCCACAGTTGCCTCTTCTCTGCATCTTGAGCAGTTATGAGTCTCTGCACTAACCACCATCCACAGCAAAATAGAAGCTTCTCTGATGAGGAGTGGGAGCTGCACTCCTCTCTGAGTATAAAGAGAAATATTAGTGGCCAGGCAGTGGTGGCGTACGCCTTTAATCCCAGCACTCAGGAGGCAGAGGCAGGCGGATCTCTGTGAGTTCGAGGCCAGCCTGGTCTACAGAGCGAGATCCAGGACAGGCTCCAAAACTACACAGAAAAACTCTGTCTCAAAAAAAAGAAAGAAAGAAAAAAGAAATATTAAAGAGGCAACTTGGTACTGTGCCCGTTTATCAACATAATAATGGTAGGTTCTCCCCCAGGATTATGACCTCCCCAGCTATGACCTCCCCATATTCTTCATCAGGTTTAGATTACCAGACTAGAGTTCCCTCCAAAGATCAGGTCCTAAGCCAATTTTATAAAGTGGTTGATGACCCTCTGTCATATTCACGCCACTATTGCACCAGTGGGAATCAATCCTTGGTTGACAGATGGTTAAGATGGCTGCTCTGTGTACTCTAATCTATGGCTCCCTTTCCGTGGATGTGAGAAAAGCTTGCACGGTCAGCATTCCCAACCTCAACTATTTAATTTCAGAACACTTGTATTAAGCAAAATGAGGTTAGAGAGTCTGAATAATGTGTGTTTTCATCCCTGTGACTGGAAAATCCACACACAGCCATGGCAGCAATTGTCAAACACTCAGAAAAGGATTCCTTTGAACCCGCAAAGGATCTTTTGTCATAGTAACTTGGGAAAAGAACCACAAAGGCTAGAATAAATACAGAAGGCCTCACAGGAGAGCTGTTCTGATCTCCATCTTCCATCTAAACGTGGATGCCATAATGCCCTGAACACTGCCTGTGGTTTGCACATTACTGCTCAGCCTTGATCACTTTTACTTATCTTTGAAGATAATAATGCTGTTTTGTCCTATTTTTATGCAAGTGCTTCATTTCCTTAAGAACACTTCAAATGTCTACATTATTCCGTAGGATCAAGTGGGCATTTTATAATCGTCTACCTCAACCACTGTTCTGCATTTTTTTCTGTTTCAGCATATAATGACAAGATTGTGGCATTTCTTCGCCAGCCAAACATTTTTGAAATGCTACAAGAACGTCAGCCAAGCTTGGCAAGAAACCACACACTCAGGTAGGGTTCATTGCCCATCCCTAGAACATTTGATCCTTCCAGTCTTTTTCCAGGTTGAAAAACAACACTATGCAGGGGGACTCATTGAGGCTTATGACACCTTCCATTCCTACGTAAAAGTTTTAAGTTTTAAGTCCTGAAAAGGAAGGGTCCAGTGTTCTGGAAAATTTTTCAGAGAAGGTAGCCCTATCCTGTTACATAGTGTTAAAATTATTTCCACTGATTTGAAGAAAAACAAAAAGGGAACAACATAGTTTTCATTAAAGATTACTTATATAAAGCACTATCTAAATTATTTTTAGTTTGGAAATGTAATTATTTAATGATAAAACAATTAGGTGACAACCTTCAAAACTAAGCAAACACAAAGTATTACGCATATGCTAACTACTTAAATCCTAGTATATGTGTCATGTTTAATATTTTTTATTTTTGAGATTATAATATAATTACATCATTTCCCTCTTCCCTTCCCTCCCTCCAAACCCTCTAATATACCCCTTCTTGCTCTCTTTCAGACTCATGACCTTATTTTTTCATTATTTGCTGTTACATACATATATAAATATACATATATTTTCATAAATACAGCCTGTTCGGCCTGTATAATGTTACTTGCATGTATCTTCAGGGCTGGTGATTTAGTATTGTATAACTAATTTCTGTGCCCTTCCCTGGGGAAGACTGTTTCTCCTGCTCTCAGCATTCCTTAGTTACCTGTAGTTCCTCGTCTAGGGTTGAGGCACTGACGTCATCCCTGTTCAGCTCATATTTAGGCAGTTACATTGATGAGACTGTGTGGGTGTGGCTTCTAACATTCCTAGGAGACAGCAAACTCCCTGTTCCATCTACTCTTCTGCAGTGATCTCTGAGCCTTAGTTGCAAAGAGTTGTGTTGTAGATGTATCATTTGGGACTGGGCTTCAAAACTCTGCGTTTTGACTGGTTGTGATTTTCTGTAACAGTTTCTACCTGCTGCAAAGAGAACTTGCTCTGGTAAGAGCTGAGGGCTATGCTTATCTGTGGGCATAAAGACAAATATTTATAATGCAATCAGGGATCATACTGGTTTAGTAAGGTGACAGCTTTCGGTTCTCTTCCAAAATCTGTGACTTTCTGAACCCTGAGCAGATAGCTAGGTTTCCAGTCATATATGTATGTGATGACAATTAGTGAAAAAAAGAGGACAAGAATTTGAAAGGGACTAAGGAGGACTATATGAGAGGGTTTGAAATAAGAAAAGGGAAGGGAAAATGATATAATTATAATCTCAAAAAATAATAGTAATAATAATAATTTTAAATTTTTGGATATGAGATCAGGCAAAGAGTCTTTGTGCCCCAGTAGCAATTAGCCAACCTTTCTAATAATAATAATCAACTACAAATATCATTGTATTTGTACATTGTAACTAAATATGCATTTCAGAGTTATCTATTAAAGTTGTATGATCTCTGTCAAGAATTCTGTTATCTAGGTTCGAAAGGACTTAATTCGGGCATTGTCATTCTGCACAGTTGGCATTGTTAGAAGACAAGTGGGGAGTCATTTTAGAAAAATAATCTCCTGTCTCACTAAGTGAGTAGGATGAAGAGTGAAGCATATGGCAACAACATCTTAATAAATAACACAAGATAAAAAGATAAACTAGATCATAGTCAACATTAATAGTAAAAATTAACAGTGACAGGCACACTTTACAGTACACAAATTCTGTTTGTAAACAAAAGTTCATTCCAGAAAGACAAATTCTTCCTACAGCTCACGGTCTTCCTTCTGCACAGATAGGGGAAACCCCACAGCATGGGCAGTGTCCTCTAGGTCAGTGTTTTTCAAATCTGTTCAAATGTTAATGAATCACTTGGAGCTCTTGTCAGAATGCAGATTTAGATTCATGGCTTAACTTTTAAAATTTGTTTTCACTTTAAAAGTGTTGTGTTGTGGAAATAAAATTCATAAATGTATATTTATATACCAACTAATGTGTGTTTTAGGTGTTTTAGGTAGATAGTAGTATTTTTCCTTATCACTTTTTCAGACATCTTACTGTTATTCTATCTTCCTTCTGTATTCATCCCTCTCCCCTTTCCTGATTAGAGCTTCCTTGTCCTTCCCATTTCCCCCATCAGATCATTTGTACCCTGTTTTTCCCCTCTCTGTTGCTGACTCCCACCTCGGGAATAATCCCTTTTCATTTTCCTGGTTTCTGCAGTTACTACAGGATACGTACTCACATCTAAAAATTTGGTGCTCGAAACCTCAAATGAGAGAGAACACACAATATTTGTCTTTCTGGCTCTGGGTTACTTCACTCAATATGATCTTTTCTAGTTCCAACCATCTACCTGAAATTTTCATGGATTCACTTTTCTTTGAAGCTGAATAGTCTTCCATAGTGCATAAGTACCACATTTTCATTATCCATTCATCAGCTAAATAACATTGGGCTGTTTCCATTTTCTATCTATTGTGAATAAGCAGAAATGAACATGATTGAACAAGTACCCGAGGAGTAGGATGTCCAGCCCTTCGGGCATATACCAAGGCATAGTATAGCTGGGTCCTATGGTGAATTCATTTTTAGCTTTCTGAGAATTCTCCACATGATCTCCAGAGTGGTTGGACCAGTTTATAATCCACCAACGTGGATAAGAGTGCCCCTTTCCCCCGGCCTCTCCATCACTTATTGTCAGTTATCTTCCTGATCTGTGCCATTCTGACTAGGGTAAGACGAAATCTCAAAGGTTTTTTGATTTTCATTTCCCTAATTGCTAGGATGGTGAACATTTTTTAGAGGTATTCCTTATCCTTTATCTTTATCCTATATACTATATTCTTTATCTTTATCCTATATCTTTATCCCAAATCCTATATCCCATATCCTTTATCTTTATCCCATATTCTATACCTTTTCTATTTTGAGAATTCTTTGTTCATGTCCCAGGCCCATTTTTTAATGAGTCATTTGGTTTTTTGACTATTTAAGTTCTTTATATATTCTAATATTGATCCTCTGTAAGATATATAACTGTCAATGTTTCTTTCTGTGGGCTTCCTCTTCATCCCATTGATTGTCCCCACATGATTTCCATCTTGTTGAGCAGATCTTAAATCCAATTATACAGCTGTTGGTTACTGTCAAGGTATGAGTGACCCATGACCTTAGGGTTATTGTACCAAGCTGGTCCTTAGAGTTATCATGCCATGCTGGTCCTTGTGGTTCATAGGCTTCATAACTGGGTAGGACTATTGGTTGCTTCCCTCCTTTGGAAGCTTTCATGATGCTTTCTGGTACCATGAAAGCTAGCCCTCAGGGAGGAGGCTTTCAGGTCAGATCTATCTCAAGGCCCTCTGGTTCCCATTTCTGAAGTATATGTGGCTTCTTTAGCAATTGGGGCTTACCTTTCACCTCTTCAGGACAACCAAGGGCAGTAGCAATTGCATGTTTGGGGAGTCTCTTGGACAATCCTGACCAGGAACTCAAAAGAGGACTTCTATGCCTGGTTTGGGACGGGGGTTGTTAGATGGTCTTTGGCTCTTGAGGGAGCATTGTCAGCCCCGAAGAGAAAATTCCCATTTAAACTATATGCATATTTATACACTGACTTACTTACATGTATTATAGGTATTTTTAGGTAGATAGTTAAGAAGATAGACTTCTGTCACTCCCTGAAAAGTATGTAGACCAGCCTGATTTATTTTCCAAACCCCAGTTAGAGAAGCCACTGTGAACATCCCCCAGGTTTTGCTTATAGCAGTTATTGCAGTGGTACTTTACCTTTACCAAGGTTGGATCCCAAAGCATGCCCTGTTCAGTAACATTTTAGTAGAAACCCCTTACCTTTAAAAATCTCCTTTCTACAATAATAAAGAAAAATGTCTTCAATTTTAGAGGGAGTGGAGATGCATGGGAGTCATTAGAGGGGGAGAGAGAGTGGTGGAAATGATATAAGTACTCATATATGAAATTCTCAAAAAAAGAAGCAGTAAAATTGAAAGTTTTAATAAATTGCCCATATTTATGGAGTCACTGTCAGAGAGAAAACAATGTTGCATTGACCGTTGTCCTTACTGGAGTAAATTGAGTGAAGGGTATATAAGTTCTCTCTGTATTTCTATTTTTAACTACACATGTGCCTTATTTTGTATCAAAATAACATTTTAAATTAAGAAGTTAAATATTTAAAAATGAATCAATCCTTAAATTTTCCCCAAGTTTAACTGCAAGAGGCAAGGACTAACTGACTCAAAGCATTTATATATAGACTGGTGACTGAGAGTAGTGGGGTTGGTATTATCAGGCAAGCAAATTGAAAAGCAAAATAAATACTTCTTACCTATAGGCTTACTTGAAATGGTTTTCCAGATTAGAATTGGAGATCAGAATGGGTAACCTGTAACTAAAGAAAGATAGATTGAGGTCTAGGCTTTGACTAAGCCTGAAGGCCCTTGTCATTCTAAAGCCTCAGCTCCCTCTGTTCCCAGTGTGGCATCATACATTTATATCAGCCACAAGATTTCTCTAGAGACAGCCTCCACTTTGTCCTCTTTTGGCTTCCAATGTACCTTGAAAGGTATTTTCCCAACTCCCCATGGCCTTATTGTGTTCTTTTCTATCTCAGTCAGACTCTGACTTTGCTGTGCTCCTCAACTTCTGCCTCTGTGAGAGTCTCAGAAAAGCCACCCCTTACAAAGCATCCCAAGAATTCAGATGATCCTTGAGCACTATGAAGTGCACCAGATGCTGGGGAATGCCGATAGCCACATTGCAAGAAGGGATAAAAATAAACCTAAAATTATTTATTCCCTAGCTTTTGAGTTGATGGGTAATTCCCATTTTCTTTTCGACTTTGGTTCTAGGGAGAAAATCCATTATATTCGGACAGAGGGTAATCATGGACTTGAGAAATTGTCCTGTGATGCAGATCTAGTCATTTTGCTGAGGTAAAGGGGTTGGACCTGAGATCTTCTTGAAAAGCTACAGTACAGCGTGGGTGGAGAGGTTGGAGAAGGGTTTGGACCTACCCTTAAAACGATGAGAATCAGTTTCTGTTTGTTGTAGAAGACCTTAGAAGTAGAGCTTCTGTCCTTAATGGACAGCCCTTGCTGTGCATTCTTGTCTCCATATGTACAACTGCAGCATCAGGGACTGTAAAGTTCTTGATGGAGACTTCATTGTAAGGTTCATAAAGGCTTGAAGAACCAGAGAATTTGCAAGCGGGGATTCTAACTGCTCTTATTCAATCTGTGCATGCTTTCTCATGGGACAGACAACTAACTTTCCTCTTTTTAACCTTTACAGTCTCTTTGAAGAAGAGATCATGTCCTATGTCCCCCTCCAATCTGCCTTCCACCCTGGGTATAGCTTCTCTCCCCGCTGTTCACCCTGTTCCTCACCCCAGAACTCCCCAGGTAACTTGAAATTCTGGCCTGGTCTTACCTAAGTGGTCATGTGTGTTTTCACCTACTGAAAGAGAATTTATGACAGGTGTGTGTGTGTGTGTGTGTGTGTGTGTGTGTGTGTGTGTGTGTGTTCTCTCTTCATCCCTTTCAATTTTCTAATCAAAAGTGTACTCTAAATCAGGTATTGACAAACTGCTGCCTGTTTTTATAATTTCTCCAAGCTACACTGGGACTTGTTTATGTTCTAAATGATTGAGAAAGAAAATGAGATCGAGCTGAATTTGTTAGCCCAAGCTAGCCTCAAACTCATGGCTATCTTGATCTAGTCTCCCAGATACTGAGATTACAGGGGTGTTCCATCATGCCCAATTGAAGTACTAAAACCAAACCTCAGTGTTTCTAAGTAATGATTCTAGGAATCTTCCCATGCTTGTTCATATTTGCGTTTTCTGTGGAAGCTTTCATACCTACCGCAGCAGAGACGAGCCATACTAGCAAAAACTGTGTGGCCTGAAAAGCCTAAAATATTTATTCTTTGTCCCTTAATAGAGGTGGATCCCCACCTGGTCATTGCATCCTAATGGCTATTCCAAGTGTTTCAAACGCCTTTATTACGGGTGAAAGAAAGTTTACACAGTAAATATGTGAACATCTTTGTTTATTTTAACATAAAGAATTAAATGTTAACTATCTGATATTGTGTGTTATATGGTGTCTTCAATGTTTTTCAGAGTTGCCTAATATTTTGATCTTATAACTGTCCCTTCTAAGATTGTTGCTTTATACAAACACATATCACAGAAGACTACTTATGGCTATTTCAGAGACTGTTTGAAATTCTGTTCTAACCCTAAACCCATATTTGTTGAATGATTTTTTTAATGAAACTCAAGGAAGGCTTTTTAAAATCAAATGTTGTAAGCCAACTCAATCCAAAGATGTATCAATTTGATATTTATATGCTGAGGAATGGCTGCAGGAAAAATACTAAAGTATTTTCTGTAGTTGAGTCCTTATTTCTTTAAGAACAAAAAAAAACAACTTTGTACTTACAGCCATAACACTGTAATTCATGGCATACAACAGTGTCCCATCTAAGCTGAGGTGTTGAGGCAGAGTTCACTGGCATCCCATGCCATGACAAAGTGCAGTGTGCATGTGGCATGTTCAAACCAAGGCTGCAGGGAGGTTCTGTGGAGCACAGGAGAGAACCGCAAGGCATGCTGAGGATTTATTTGAATTAACTTTTTATTGTTGTGTGTTCAGAAAATTCTTCCACAGCTTCCACATTCAGTTACACAGTTCATGAAATGCTGATCTAATAAAAGCCCCTAAATGCTTGAGTCCTAGTGTGTATAAGCATGTTTCTTTTCTTTCAGCATCAGTGTCAATGCAGAAGCATGGAATATACACACACTAAGGGCCTCTTGCCTCATGCTACCTTCAGTCTTTTCTTGTGGCAGCTTACAAGAAAACTTTTGTCTAGTTCATTTTATGTTAATACTCTCAAATTACCCAAGTACTGAGCAAGTCAAGGCAATTCCCACAGAGGTGCCTCTAACAGAAACACAACTTAAATAATTTAAGCGCAAGATACAAACATTCCCATCAGAATCTACTTTTTATTTTTATTATTTTACTTCAGTTTAATATAAAAGTAACTGAGAGTGGCGGCAATGAAAGTAACTTCCTAGGTGCCCACAAAGGCAAGGAACGTGCTTCAGTGGGTATTTGCTCTACTGTAACTCTGCACACTCGTTCTTGGATGAAAAGTGATGATGTGGACTGCCTGTTTCTCTCTACAGGTTTACAGAGAGCCAGCGCAAGAGCCCCTTCACCATACCGAAGGGACTTTGAAGCTAAGCTACGCAATTTCTACCGAAAACTGGAAGCCAAAGGATTTGGTCAGGGTCCGGGTAAAATTAAGTGAGTACCTAGTATGTGGCCCTAAATTAAAGGAGTATTTCTTCTCTATTCACTTTTGCATCATTGAATATTGGATATGCTAATATGGTAACACTCATGGCCTGAAAGAGATGAATAGGAAAATTAGGAAGACCTCTTCAGAAAACAAAGACCCTTAAACTAAGCCAAAATCCTCTATTTCCATTCATGTAAGAGTAATCAAGCTGGGCAGTGGTGGTTCATGCCTTAAATCCCAACACTCAGGAGTCAGAGGCAGGTAGATCTCTGTGAGTTCGAAGACAGCCTGGTCTACAGAGTGAGTTCCAGGAATGTTATATAGAGAAACTCTGTCTCAGAAAAAAAAAAGAGTAATTGAGGCAAATTTTAATTCATTTCTCAGATTTGTGGACTCTTAGCAACTTTGCAATGAAGTCCAAGTAGAAGAGATGTTACCTGACCCCTAGGTTTATTATTTTAGTTGGAAAGCTGAGCTCAAACTTAAAATCCTAATTGAAGATACCTTCTAACCTAAGAGACATGATACCAGTTGACAGAAAAACAATTCCAAATACGTTGGGCTAGGTGTGTGTTTTGTCCTATAGATACTTGATGACTGAAAAGGGGAAAAGTTTAAAGACAACTACCATAGGAGTTCATTCATAGACATTTAGTTAAAAAATACCCAAACCATGGCATGCGTACATCCTTTGTGTGTCAGCAATTTGAATATATCAAGCCTAGTACCACACTGATAGAACCTCTCTTGTCCTCTCTCATTAGAGAAGCCAATGAGTGAAGCATAATATTGAGCACTCATGACTCACATACAACAGTGCTCAGCACCCTGACTTCAATGCTTCCATTCACCATCACCTTTTCTTCTCAGGCTCATTATCCGCCGAGACCACTTGCTGGAGGGGACCTTCAATCAGGTGATGGCATACTCCCGGAAGGAGCTCCAGAGAAACAAGCTCTACATCACCTTTGTTGGCGAGGAGGGGTGAGAGGCGCCAGGAGCTTCATTCACATAGATCAATGTGGGGAAATCAAATCCCAGGAATGAGGGGTTATTTTTCTCAAGGAAGAATAGAGTGGCTATAAACTTTAGTCTAAAGTGACTCAGAGGATATCTTATCAGTAAGCTTTTCTCTCCCCGGGAATTCTCAAGCCTTGTTCTTTAAAGAAAAAAAAAGAAAGAAAAAAACGTGAGTTATTGGCATGTCCCAGAGTCTGAGATCCCATGTCCAAAGTATAATATAAATTAAAATCCTGAAACACTGGACATTTACTTTGTAAGTGTTGTAAATTCCTGAGGTGAGGAATTTATGCATATATCAAATTATATACCAAAGTTTTTGTGTGCTTATGACTTCATGAATCACCTAAGTGTGTAATGTAACTACCTAAAAGGCAAATGAAAATGTACTTATAAGCTTGTATGCATATATACATACATCAAACTTACACACAACACACACGTGCACAAATATACATACTTTGGTAGGAAATTTTTCAATGCTTCCATTCACCATCACCACAATAAGGCTTTGTTTGTAATGGGCTAGGTGTGTGTTTTGTCCTATAGATATTTGATGACTGAAAAGGGGAAAAGTTTAAAGACAACTACTATAGGAGTTCATTCATAGATATTTAGTTAAAAAAATACCCCAAACCATGGCTAGGCGGTAGTGGCCCACACCTTCAATACCAGCACTTGGGAAGCAGTGACAGGTGAATCTCTGTGAGTTTGAGGCCAGCCTGGTCTACAGAGTGAGTTCCAGGACAGTCAGGGCTACGCAGAGAAACTCTGTTTTGAGAAACAAACAAACAAACAAACAAACAAAAACCCAACTACTACACCTTCATTTTCTACTATAAACGAATACTTCCACTTGGAGTTCACTAGAAAAGGAGAGACTGCCCTCTGTTCTCAGACCCCATACCTGAAAGACCTCACTAGGATCTGGATAAGAAACTATCACAAAAGCGAACTTCCTGGACCTGTGTTTCCTTTGCAGCCTGGACTACAGTGGCCCTTCTCGAGAATTCTTCTTCCTTTTGTCTCAGGAGCTCTTCAACCCTTACTATGGACTCTTTGAGTATTCTGCAAATGACACTTACACAGTGCAGATCAGCCCCATGTCTGCGTTTGTAGAAAACTATCTTGAATGGTAAGGTCTCTAATTTTCACTTTCTTGTGTTCAAAAACTGTTATCTTTTTTAGTCAAAAGTCAGCAGCATTTCTCTCAAGTAACTGCATTTGGAGCAGTTAGCCAGGAATAGTTGGATCATAAGAGTAGATACCAGAACCACAGAATCCAGAATGTAAGATAAATCACCAAAGACATTGATATTATAACAACTGTCAATTGGTATAAGATAGAATAATTGCCTAGATAAATACTCCTAGAAGACATAGATTACAAAAATTGAGAATGTCACTGGAATCACAAATGTGCCACTGAATGCTTCTCAGAGCTATACATGGTTTTAAAATTCTCTTACCTTGAACCAGTATGCCTTTAGCATTGGATTTGTATTTTAAGGTAAATAAATTCCCTGGGTCAGATGACCTCTATGCAGCCTTCTGATTTGAATATTCAGTGTTGCTTTCATTGGCTTCTAATAAGGAATTCTATTACCAACTATGGATATGTGTGTGAAGCTCAGGATCTGCCAGTTCTGTGCAGCTCTGTGGACTCAGTACCTCACATGCTGTGGTTGAAGCCTCCAGAAATCCACATGGAACTCTTAGTCACAGTTTCCGGCTGTATCACCCCAGGCCTAATTTGATTTCCCCTCCCCCAACTCCTCTGAGATCCTGCCCACCTCCCTTCCCATCCAAATCCACACTCTTCTTGTCTCTCATTAGAAAACAGACACCTAAAGAATTACAGTAATATAAGATAAAACAAGGACAAACAAACCAGAATAAGGCAAGACAAACAAACAGAAGAAAAAGAGCAAAGAAAAAGCACGAAAACATGTAGATGCAGAGACACATATTCATATACACAGGAATCCCATAAAAACACAAAACCAAAGGGTATAATATATATGCAAAGGACCTGTAAGGTTAAAAAAAGAAAGAAAGAAATGCCCTCGCAAAACATTATAAGACAAAGAGCCTCCAAAGATAACATTGAGTTCATTTTGTGTTAGCCATCTACTGCTGGTCAAGGGTTCTACCCTTAAGAGTGTTTTGAATCCCCTGTGAGACTCCATTGGAGAGAAACAACGTTTTATTTCTGAACGGTTATCAATTGGAGCTAGCTTCTGCATTACGGATGTGAGCTTGTGTCCACTTCTCCTCATGGCACTAGGATCCCATCTGGCGCAGACCCATGCAGCCCTGTGCATGCTGCCACAATCTCTGTGAGTTTGTATGTGCTTCAGCCCTGCTGTGCTTAGAGGGCTGTGTTTCATTGGTGTTCTTACAATCTTCTACCTCCTCTTCTGCAGTCTTCCCTGAAATCTGAAGGGGGGGCATATGATGGAGACATTCCATTTAGAACTGCATGTCTCAAGAGCTCTCATTCTCTAAACACTGTCTAGCTATGAGACTCTGTATTTGTTCCTATCTACTAAAGGGGGAAGCATCTCTGATGATAGGTGAACAAGTCACTGGTCTATAAGCATAGCAGAATGTTGTTAAGAGACATGTTGTGGCTATGTTCAATCATCAAGCAACCCAGGCTATTGTCAAGGCTGTTGGTTGCTCTCCACACACGAACAGTAAAGTTCTATTGCTGAAGATAGCACCTACATAGCTCATTGAACATGGAAAAGTCAAGCTGGTGCTACCCAAAGCCTTCACCCCTATGGACTGCTGTTCATGGTGCTGGAAGATGCTCTGCATGCTGCCAAAGATGAGAGGTAAACACCAACCCAGGTACAAAACCCTTAGATCTATAGTAATGATCTGCCTGCAAGATGTACTAGGGCAATAGTGGCACAATACTTGTAGGGGTAACCAACCAATATCTGATTGGATTTAAGGCCCACTCCATGATATAGAACCCATACCTGCTCAAGTGCCCATAAAATATATTTTGATCATGTCAGGCATGGGTTCCAGTGCATGGAATGGGTCTTAAATACAATCAAAAAGTGGTTATTTATCCCCATAACATTTGCACTATTATCACATCAATATATATTGCAGGCAGATTGCTTTTGTAGGTCTCAGGGTTTGTAGCTGCATGATACTAATGATTAATTTTATCCTCTGGCAGCATGCAAAATAAGTTCCAGTACCAGGAATACTAGTCAATAGGGGTGAAGCTTCTAGCCCAATATCTCCATATTCAATGACATAAGTAAGTAGTGTCTTCAACAATAGGTTCTTACCCTCAGGTTGTGGAGGGTAACTAATAACCTTGACAATATCCTGTGATGTCTGTCAGGGGTTGTAGGACCCATTTGGCCAAAGACTCACCAGGATATAACTTATTCTGGCACTGGAGGTTTTACTTAGTGGCATGAGATGTCGATGGGGGGCATTTTCCCCCCTATTATATAATGACTTCATATAAATTACTTTCAGGTATGTATATATTTTAGAAAGCTTCTGCAATAGTAGGTTTCAATATAGCTTGTCAAAAGGCCTTACTGTTAGTTGTTCCTCCCCATAGTCTCTCCTTTATATTGTCCTCCTGTCACCCTCCACCTTTAATCCTGCTAGTCTAGTTTCCTCTCTGTTGCTTTGTAACATTATATTCTATTTCCCCTTCCTCAGAAAATCCCCACTTACTCCCTGACCTCTTACTAGTTACATAACTTCTGGGATAATTCTAAATGAAACACACATATCTAAAATGTAAGAGGGAATGAAGGGCGAGGGTTGAGGAAAAGAGAGCTTGGGGGAGCGGGAGATCCCAGCTGGATCAAGAACAGAGAGGGAGAACAAGGAATGTTCATGGTAAATGAAGACCACATGAGAATAAGAAGAAGCAAAGTGCTAAAGAGGCCCACAGAAATCCACAAAGATGCCCCCACAACAGACTGCTGGCAATGGTCAAGAGACAGCCTGAACTGACCTACTCTGGTGATAGGATGGTCAAACACCCTAATTGTTGTGCTAGAAACCCCATCCAATGACTGAGGGAACTGGATGCAAAGATCCATGGCTAGGCCCCGGGTGGAGCTCCGGGAGTCCAACTGGCGAGAAAGAGGAGGGTTTATATGAGCGAAAATTGTTGAGACCAAGGTTGGATAAAGCACAGGGACAAATAGCCAAACGAATGGAAACACATGAACTATGAACCAATGGCTGAGGGGCCCCCAACTGGATCAGGACCTCTGAATAGGTGAGACAGTTGATTGGCTTGATCTGTTTGGGAGGCATCCAGGCAGTGGGACCGGGTCCTGTGCTCATTGCATGAGTTGGCTGTTTGAAACCTGGGGCTTATGCAGGGACGCTTGGCTCAGCCTGGGAGGAGGGGACTGGACCTGCCTGGACTGAATCTACCAGATTGATCTCAATCCTCGGGGGAGTCTTTGCCCTGGAGGAGATGGGAATGGGGGGTGGGCTGGGGGGAAGGGGAAGGGGATGGGAGGGGGGAGAACAAGGGAATCCGTGGCTGATATGTAAAATTAAATTATATTGTAAAATAAAATTAAATTAAATTAAAAAAATTAAGAGGGAAAAAAATGAAATATTTGTCTTTTTGGGATTGGGTTCCCTTACCCAGGATGTCTGTTACTAGTTCCAATTATTTACTGGAAAAATTCACTTTTTATATCCTTTTATTTTGATCTTTCACTTTTTTTCATTTTTTAAGTTGAAATAGAATATCACATTTTCTCTCTCTTTCCTCCCTCTAGTCCCTCCCAATTAACCTCCCCTAAACCCCCCATGACCCAACACCCTCAAGTTGATAGTCTTTTTTCTTCCACTATTATTTTTACCCATGTATGTACGTGTGTGCACAAATACATATCAATACAACCTGCTGAGTCCATTTTTGTTGTTTGTGTATAAATAGTTTCAGGCTGACCACTATGCATTCGACAACCAATAAAGAAGATCATCCCTAAGAGAAGCGAATTCTCCTTTAGTTCTTTGTCTAGAGATGGAATCCCATGAAATTTTTGCCTTTCCATATTAACATGTTCATTGATATTATCATTGCTCTGGTTTTGTTTATGCAGTCATTTCTAGGAGAGATCGTTTCACATCAGACTTCCTGGTATTCTGGCTTTTACAATACTTATCTGTAGGTATAAGGATAGGATTTAGAACATAGTAAAGAATTATGCTAGATGAGCAAAATGGCAGTAACTTTGCTAAGGTCTGTGATTTCAGTAGCCCAAGCATTGATTTCCCTCCTATTAAGTTGGCCTTAAGTCCAATTAGATAGTTGCCCATTGCCACCAACATGTGAGTGCCACTTACTGCACCATTACGCATATCTTGTCGTGCTAGTGATTGTCATGGTTCATAGGTACTGTATAGCTGAGTAGCACTGTGTAATTGTTTAGCCCTTACTTGGCAGGTTGCATATTTTTTGGAACCCTGTACATCTAGACTTCAGGAAAGTGGCTTTCAAATGAGATATTGTGCTGTTTTTATTACTATAGCTCTGTAGTACAACTTGAAATCTGGGATGGTGGTATCTCGAGCAGTTCTTTTATTATTCAGGATTATTATAGCTATTCTGAGTTGTGTTTCCATATGAAGTTGAAGCTGGTTTTTTTCTTCTAATTCTGTGGGAGGATTTTCCATCTTCTGATGTCTTTTTCAATTTCTTTTTTCAATACCTTAAAGTCTTTATTATACAAGTCTTTACATTGGCTGTTTAGAGTTATTTTGCTGTTGTCCTGACTTCTTTCTCAAGATGCTTGTCATTTGTGTATAAGAAGACTAGTACTTTCTATATGTTAATTTTGTGTCCTCCGACTTTGTCGAAAGTGTTCTATCAGCTGTAGAAGTTTCCTGGTGTAGTCTGTAGGGTCATTTACATATAAAACCATTTCATCTGCAAATAAATATACTTAGACTTCTTCTCTCCCTATTTGTATCCCCTTGACCTCCTATAGTTGTCTTATTGCTCTAACTGTGATTTCAAATAGTATATTGAAGAGATATGGAGAGTGTAGATATCCTTGTCTTGTTCTTCCTGGTTTGTGTTTGTCTCCATTTAAGATGATGATTTCTGTATGCTTGCTATAAATTGCCTTTATTATGTTGAGGTATGCCCTTTATATACCTAGTTTCCTCAAGACTTTTATCATGAGAAGCTGTTGGATCCTTTTCAAAGGACTTTTCTGCATCTAGAGAGATGAACATGTTTTTTTTCCTTTAACTATGGACTGCATTTATTGACTTTCATATGTTGAACCACTGCTGAGTCTGCAAGATGAAGCCAACTTGATCATGGTGGTTAATCTTTTTGATGTGTTCTTGAATATATTTGCAATTTTTTTTACATCAGTAGTTTTATTACAATACACATTGATACACATAGTAGAGATGGAATGTTCTGGCATTTCTGAGCGTTTTATGGAAAGCAAATGTAGCCATCCAGGCAGTGGTCATTCACACTTTTCCAAACAAAAAAAAGAAGGTTTTATATGTGATAACTCATAAAGGAAAAGTCTTATTATTGTCCAGGAAACTCTGGTTTAAGAAAACAGCTGTTGTCAACTGAGCTGAGAAGGAAAGATTTCCTCGATTATTTTGAAGTCCTGCCTCTCAATCCAACAACCTGAGTGACCCTTATGACATGTTGGGATACTGTGTGTTTGGAGACTACATGGGATGTGCTTATAAGACCAATGATTATAACATCACCATAATTGAAAGGAAAGGATAAACTGGAAAAAAAGTATGTCCTACACGATGCTCCTTTCACATGACTCACTTAAAGGTTGTAATTACCATACCATCTTTATTAGAGATCATTGGCAAAGCTTGCTTTTATATCTGCAAAAGGGCTCTGCCTTCACATGAGCTCAGAGGCAAATTGCCTATGGCATGAAAAGTTGCTGACCCTGGGGAGGCAGGCACCAGCTTACCTGGAGTCACAGAGGCATTGTTTTGTGTTCTCCTTGTAAAAAATGGGAGGAATCTTGCCGATTTCCCCCTCAGTAGTCATTATAGCAGTTGGGCGTTTAAATCTCTTTAGTGCCCAAATGTACAAAAGCACTCTAAGGGAAAAAAAATCACAATGGCATTTTGAATAAATATGCTACTACATACTATATAACTTAGGGACAACAGAGAGAGAAGCCCAAGCACAGCCCTAGTATTCCATATAAAAAAAAGCACTGTAGGAGAAAACTGTTTATAAACATTGAAACTCAATTGTATATAAATACATCTGTGCTATGTCAGGTAGAGATTCTGCCAGATATTCAGTCTGCTAGGTAACTCATTTGGGTTTTCACTGTTAGCTGTAGAAGTAGAAGAATATACACTGTTGCATTTCCTTATACATAAATGTTTACATAACTTAGATCATGAAACTTTGTTTTGATTACATTCACTTAAAATCTCTGTCTCTAAAAACAAATACATGAAGCTGCTAATAACAAATTCTGAGTTCCTTCCCAGGCCACTCAGAAGTTTCTTAACAATAGCAGGGAACCATTAGCTGCCCTTTAAGCCTTCTGTCTGCAGTGAAAACTGAAACGCAGGCACATTACTGAAATAGCATCCCCACACACAGGAGCAGCTGTGGCTCTGGGAGCAATGTCTTCATTTCCTCCGTGCTCGTTCTCTGCAATGCCTCTGCATCTGTCCCGCGACGGGCTGGCATTTCCCAGCGACAACACCTTCTTCAGTTGACATTACTTTCTAACCTAAGCAGTCAGCTGTCATGGCCTTTGAGCTTTGTTGGGAGAACTAACACCACTTGTGTTTGATATCACTCCCAGAGATTGCAGTGAGTGGTGTGTAATGCTCCCACTGAGATAAAGCCCTGGAGTTTGAAGGAAGCAGAGTTCCCAGGAGAGCAGCACATAAAGGACCTGGGGCTCCATCTATAAGTGCCATGAAGTAACTCCAAACCATTGCCAGGATGAGAACCTGGGACATCTGACACTGTGATTGAAATAGGTAAAACACTCAGAATAGTTTCTAAAGAAAGGATGCAATTCACAAAAAGATGGAATGTTACTGTTTAACTTTTAATTCCCCCCTCAAAAAAAAAAAAAAAAAAAAAAAACTTCTTCAAGTGGGATAGCCAAACCCAACTGTTTAATACAGCACAATACTTGGCCTTGTCATTGTTTGTAGTATAGAAAATTCAGAAATATAGGAAATCTGTGATAAGTGACAGCAAGAACTTGTAATGCTACTGCCTAGTATTTTTTTAAAAAGGAAAACTTAAAATCTAACATCCAAGAAGCTCAACGTTTTTTTTTGTGCTGACAGTTCCAGATTTCGAGGTATGAATCAAAGGTAAATTATTCATTCACATATAAATAAGGTCTTTTCATCACTAACATCAGTCTCATTTAAACCTTTGGACATTTCAATCTTCAGAATCCTCAAGGTAAGGCTGAATTTATCAGATATAAGTAAAATATTTAGGTCCATGATGAACTGTAGTATTGAGAAACCAAATGTATCAAATATATACAGACTGGCTACATGTCTTCCCTTTAAAAAAAAAAAAAAAAAAAAAGGTCCAACATGTTCCAGGATAAAGCCACACTTATTTTTTTAATTACCCTAGCTGCAAAACTGAGACCACAGTGTTCTTCTCACTCATCTCTCCTCTTAAGCCTATACTGACAGGTGTGAGGGGGATGGCGTGAGCTCTGTGTCACAGCCCAGGCTTTTTCACTTTTGCGTCTATTCTTGGGCCACTGTGGCTCTTCTGTCAATGTGTTTAAACAGCATCTTCTTGGTGACAGCGTTTGAGATGCTGTTGCAGACACAGCCACGGCCGTGTTGTAGGCATTCAGAAAAGGTTTTTCTGCCCTCAGTCTCATGAAGACCAAGCTGCTGTTCTCAAATCTGCATTCTCTTCCTTGGTGGTCATACTGTTTTAGTTCTTTAGTCACCTTGGCTGGCACAAAGGGTCTTTCATAACTGCCAACAGAGAAGGCTAACACTCCAAGGAAGCAACCCTTCTTATCCCGTCCTCTTAAGGAGAAATCTGCAAAGTTCAGGCTAGGAGGTTTCCATTCTCAAACTGCACCAGATTGGCCAGGCTTATGTTTTCTGATAGGCTGAAAAGTAAGCCCATCCATTTCACAAGTGACTTCTTTAGCAAAATTTCCTTCCAGGAACTTTCTTGAGATATTGGTGTCAAAAACTGTTTTATTTCTGGCACTAAATGGTTCCTGTTCTTTGACCATGGGCCCTGTCTTCATTTTTTTCTTGTTAAAGATTTATGATTTTGTGTAAAATACACTGTAGATGAATATTAAATCAACAATCTCCAACTGATTGTGCATTGAATTCAGTTATGTCGTGTATATCAAATATCTTTGAACACCCTGTCTATTTACTCTGTTGATGATCATTTCCCCATCCAAAGGGATGTTTGAGTAATGCATACACAGATCTTTTCAAAATGATGGAAATTCCGTATTTGAAACGTGACACACTAAGTTGTCTCTGCCAACCACAAATAATTCATTTGTGCCATCAGTCAAGTGTACATGTGTACATCATGTAATGAGTACCATCTGCATTCCAGCTCACTTTACATGGCTTCTACTCTAGGTCTAATATTTTGCTTGTCCATGGAAACAGGCTGTGCTCCGGGGAGCCCAGACTCTTCCCTTCCACAGAACTCATGACAATCCTTCTGACCCTCTCCTAACATTTGTTGAAATATTACTTGAGCTTCACCTTTAACGGTTGTCCTCCAAGAAAATAGCACCTGGTTTTGATGATTTTTTCTCCTTTTGCCAAAGGAAGCACTTGACCCAGGTTCCGATTCCCATTTACAGTTTCCTTTTCATCTGCTTCATTGTCTTCAAGGTGCCAGTGTGTCAACAGAGGTGATGATGCTTCCTCGGTGTCACCACAGTGATGAGAAAGTTCCTTCAGTGAATCACCCTAGAGATGCCTGTTGGTCTGGCTTGGGCAAACATAGTAACTGCTGCTTCAATACTCTAGTCCATTTTCTCCACCAAAAAGGGACATGTGGTGAAACTTGTGTGGTTGAAAGCACAGGTACAGGGAAACCTATACAGGAGTGGTCTTCTTTCATTAAACTGCTCACGCAGGTGGATGGATGTCTCATTCATTCCTTCCATGTCCTCTACACTGAAGTTTGATGTATGTTATTCCTTCTTTTCCCATGGTATTCCATCATAGATAGAACCTTGAAGTATTTGTCAGATCCACCAACAAGCCCATTTTAACCCTTAGACTTTTTAGATAATTTGAGATCTTACTGGGATGAAACTAATTTTCTTCAGCAACTTATCTATCATATCTCACCCAGCATCTTCGTCAGAGGTAAGAATCTTCCTGCTAGGGGCTGGCTGTGATCTGGCAGTTCAGCACCACAGATGGATCTTCATAAGCTGTATTTGTCTAACCCTAACCACAGGCATCTCCAAGTGGTCATCCACTCAGGCCACACTGAACCCACCTACCATAGGTCCTCAGCACCAGCCACTTGCTGAGCTCTTCAGTAGTGTACCACTTTCATCCAGGTTCAATTCTGCTGCTCTCCGTTTGCAAGTATTTTATTGGAAATTTTTACACCTATGTTCATAAGGAAGAGTAGTCTATAGTTTTCTTTCATGAGTCTTTGTGTGGTTTTGATATCAAGTAATAGTGGCTTCATAAAAAGAATTTGGAAATGTTCCTTCAGTTTATGTTTTGTGGAATAATTTGAAGAATATTAGCGTTAGTTCTTTGAAGAGCTGTAGAATTCTACATGGAGTCACTTGACCCTGGGCTTTTCTTTTTTAATTACAGCCTCTATTTCATTAGAGGGATTATGTGTCTGTTTAAAATTTTTATTTAATCTTGGTTTAACTTTGATTGATTATATTTATCAATTAATTCATCCATTTCTTTAGGTTTGGTGAAATACAGATTTTAAAAGTATGTCCTTATGATTCTGTGACTTTCCTTGGTGTCTGTTATAGTGTTTCTATTTTCATCTCCACTTTTATAAATTTGGATAATCTTTCTCTGTCTTTTAGTTAATTTAACTAAAGGTTTGTAGATCTTTCAATTTTCTCAAAAAGCCAATTCTTTATTTCATTGATTCTTTATTTGTTTGTTTGTATGTCATTGATCTCAGCCTTGAATTTGTTTATTTCTTCTGAACTGTTCTTTGGGAGTATTGTTTCTTCTTTTTTTCTATACCTTTCAAGTGTTTGTTATTAATATGAGGTCTCTCCTTAATGTAAGCTCTTAGTGCTATGAACTCACCTCTTAGAACAGCCTTGTATCTCATAGGTTTGGATATATTGTGTTTTTATTTTCATTCAATTCTAAAAAGCTTTGTATTCTCTTCTTGATTTCTGTATTAACTCAGTTTTCACTCATTTTTGTCCAGCCTCCATGAGTTTGTACTGTTTCTATTGTTGTTGCTATCCAGCTTTAATCCATGATGCTCAGGTAAGATGCAGGGAATTACTTCAATTTTCCTATACCTGTTGAGACTTACTTTGCATCCTAATATGTGATCAATTTTAGACAAAGTTCCATGGGCTGCTGAGAAGAAAGTATATTCTATTGTATTTGGAATGTTCTATAGATGTCTGTTATATCTATTTGATTTATGACGTTCTTTAACTCAACATTTTCTCTATTTAGTCTTTGTCAGAATAGCTTCCCTATTGATGAGAATTGGGCATTGAAGTCTTCCACTATCACTGTGTTAGACTCATTCATGTGATTTTAGCTGTAGTAGTGTTTCTGTCACAAAATAGAGTGCTTTTGTGTTTGGTACATAAAATGTTTAGAATTGCAATGTCCTCTTGGTGGATGTTTCTTTAATGAGTATGTAGTATTCTTTATCTCTTTGACCAGTTTTGGTTTGAATCCTAGTTTTTCCAGTGTTAAAATAGGTATGCCTAATTGTTTCTTGGTTTCATTTGCTTTGAGTACCTTTTTCTATCCTTTTATCCTAAGGTAATGTCTGTGCTTCATGGTGATGTATGTTTCTTGGAGGCAACAGAAAGATGGATCCTGTTTTCTAATACAAACTCTTAGTCTGTGTCTTTTTATTGATTTAATTGAGACCATTAATATTAAGAGTTATTATTGGGCAGTGTTTACTAATTCCTGATATTTTGTTCTTATGGTATGTTTTTCATCATCTTTTTATTAACTTTTCTGGGATTATTTATTCCTCCTGTCTTCTTGAGTGTAGTTAGCCTTCTCTTCATACTAAAGTTTTCCTTCTAGAGCTGGATTGGTGGACAGAATTGGCTTATAATTTATATTTATCGTGAAATCTTTTTCTTTCTCTGATGATTGTGATTCATAGTTGTGATGGGTAGAGTGATCTAGACTAGCGTATATAGTGTTTCTAGCTTGTAGAGCATCCATTCAGGCCCTTCTGGCTTTCATAGTCTTTGTTGAAAAGTCAAGTGTTATTCTAAGGAGTCTGCCTTTATATGTAATGTGGTCTTTTCCCCTTGAAATTTTTGGTATGCTTTCTTTGTTCTGTACATTTAGTGTTTTGATTGCTATGTGTCATGGGGAGTTCCTTTTCTGGTCCTATCTACTTGGTTTTCTGTATGCCTCATCTCCCCTAATAGTCATCTATTTCTTTAGATTAGGAAACTTTTGTTCTATGATTTTGTGGAAAATGTTTTCTGTGCTTTGACCTGGGTTTCTTTTCCTTACTGTCTACCTATCATTCATAAGCTTGATCTTTTCATGGTGTCCCAGATTTCCTGGATGGTTTGAGCCTGGACTTTTTATATTTAACATTTTCTTTGACAGAGTTATCCATTTTTGCTACATTGTCTTCAAGACCCGAAATTCTCTCTTCTGTGTCTTTTAATTTGCTACTGAGGCTTACCTATGAGCTTTTTCTTTAGCTTCCTGGGTTTTTCATTTCTAGTTTTATTTCAGTTTGGCTTTTCCTTAGAGATTCTATTTCTTTGTTAAATTCTATTTTCATGACTTGAGTTGTTTTTATTCTTTTATTCAACAGCTTGTGTTTTCAGTCTTCACTAAGGCATTCATTCATATTAATTATGAACACATTCATAATTGCTATTTTGAAGTCCTTTTCTTGTGCTTTTGATAAATTGCTTTTCTCATGGCCTATTACAATAAATTTTCTGGATTATAGAGGAGATGCTGGGATCTAGACAACTAGAGTTATGATGTTTGAGGTGATTCTTGTTGTAGATGTCTCATCTCTCCTTTGTTGGGTGCATGATTCATTATTTTGTTACTACTGCCCTAATCTGGATCCTAGCCATGTTTGGGGGCTTTGGTTCCCTGGCAGGAAGTGGTTCTGGAGGTCAGCAAGGAGTCACAAAGGAATAGAGATAGGCTAGAAGGGAAAGCTGAAGGGGGCTTTGCAGAAGCCTAAACACGATACTTTTAAGACAAAAACTTCAGCTCCTGATGCCCATAGGCTGACAACCATCTCAAAGTGCAAATGCATTTAGCCCATCTCTAAACACAACCACCCCAAAGTGTTAATAGTCCCAATACTGGTACCCAAAGTCTCTTCTGAGATTCAAGGACATCTCTGAACTCTAAGCTCCCATGAAGCAAAAATAACAAGATATATACATCTAATATACTATGGCTAGACTACAAACTCCCATACCCAAAGAGAGAAACAGGAATGTACCTGGGAGATCATGCCAAAGCAAGGCTGAAACCCAGAAAGGCCAACACCAAACCCTAGGCTTCACCTCTACAGCTTTATACAATGGCCTTTAGGGATTCTCCTTTCAGAAAACCAGAACCTGCTACCAATGCCTGGACTCAGTGCTTTCTGAAATCTTAGTACAAGGGCATCCATGACCCTTTTACTCTTGCATTTTGCATTCCTGGAAAACCAGTACCCTGGGAGCAGTGCTGCAGAGTTCTGCAGGCAGCCTGATATTCCCCTCCTACCATAGTTCCAATGGTCTCTGTGTATCTTGGAAGATGAATCTGATAAAATAGTTCCCTGGAGGTTGGTTTCTAGCTGAGAATTCCTTCAGTTGTGACACTCTCTAATTCCTAATGAATTTGTCCCACAAGTTGGAACCTTCAGTGGTTGGCATATTACTCCCAAAGAACCTTTCCTATTGTCCCAGTATGAAGTTCAGGGCTTCTTCTTAATTGCACTAATCTCTTTAATAATTACAGCTGCTTTCTCTGGACCCTCCTTGTAAGCAACTTTAAACTCACTTATCCTCCTTCCTCAACAAACTGAACTTTTTTATATCTTTCTGCATTTTTTTGCTGTTCACTCTCATTGTAATCCTAGATAAAAGCAGTCAACAGTAACTATGACACAGCCTAAGGACTATGCTGTCTTGAAATTTCCTCTGCCACACAAATCCATCATTAGTTCTGAATTCAGATACTTACAAATTCCAGGACAAAGGTGAAGTGAGCAAAATCTTCTCTGTAAGATGAGGAGGAGGAGCAATACATGTACCAACAATAACCATACACTCTCTTAAGTGCTAAGTTATACACGTATATTTCTTAGCCTGGTGAATAGATAGATGAGAGATAGAGAGATTGGTGATAGACAGACAGACAGATGTGTGTAAAAGTGCTCCTCTACTTACAATAGGATTATGTTCCCTTCACAGGTTTAATATATTGTAAGTCAAAAAGTCAAAAATGCATATATTACACCTAATATACCAGATACCATAACACAGCAGTAGGATACTTTGTACTGGATTGCTTGTTCCCCTCAGTGATTCCATGGCAGGAGGTGCATTCACTGATTCATCATAGCACCAGGAAAGAAGGTTCTGTGGCACTTTAATAAAGTCAAAATGTAGTAAATCAAACCACAAGTTGAGCAGCATCTATACGCCACCAAAATACCTTATTTGACACAAAGTTGGATGTGGCAGGACAGAGTCAATTCTGTGAATCTTATATAAAAAAAAACTGGATTATTAAGTACTTGAAGTTGGAGATAGAAGTGGAGATAAGCTAGTTATGTCCTGTAGATTTGTGTTTTTGAAGAGTAAATGTTTCTACATTGTGGAAAACAAATTTGAAGAGTAAGAGTGGCAACTGTAGAATAGCTCTGAAACACTTGATAAACCAAAATCATGGTTTAGAGGCAGTGTCAAGGAGAGAAAGGCCTTGATTTCAGGGAAATACATTGAAAATGAGCATTCTTGGTGTCACCAAACACACTGACCAAAGAGAAAGTGACTTAGCAAGGCAATCTCTTTTTGAGAAAACAGTATCCACAGAACCCAAACCAGGCTAGCAAGCATGTGCAGCCAAAATGGACTCTGTATTTTATTCCTGATGAAGTGATGACTTTGTTCTCATCCTGTTTGGAGGAGGTCAATTTCACAAGCTAGCTAATTATTGAAAAGTGGAAGGAGGAGGAGGAGGAGGAGGAGGAGGAGGAGGAGGAGGAGGAGAAGAAGAAGAAGAAGAAGAAGAAGAAAAAGAAAAAGAAAAAGAAAAAGGACTCTTATTGAGCTAACTAACTATCTTTGATGGAAAAAAAATGTTTCTCACACATACCATGAGAGAAGTTTTAGATAATTGGTTAAATGACTACTGAAATGAAAGAGGATTTAAAATATGGAATAGAGTCAACACTTCTAATTTTACAATTTAGTTAACTGATATTATTAACTCTGATAATATTGTGAAGAAAATGACAATGATTAAGACTACAACAAACAAGGAGGAGCCAAGAGAGGGAGGAGAAGCAAGAGGAGGAGCAGGAGGAGAAGAAATTTAAAATAAAATATTAAAGTCACTTTAACTGTTCATAATTTAAACTTAAATATACAGAATTTATAGTTCCTGCGATTAATCCCTCCATCATAGTCAAATGATCACATTTGCTAGCAGAATTTCTAGTAGCTTGGCTAGCAAAATTTTGAGGGACATCAAAACAGACTGAGAGTATCCGTTATGTGTCCTAAGACATTATTAGCCCATACAGATGTTAGCATATATCATGTAACAGATTTCTCTTGGGAAGACAAGGCACACACACATCTACTCATCCTAGAAAAGGAGCCATGGCAGACAAAGACTGCACAAATGATCAACTTGGTGAACCAGTGAGTTTTTATTGAGATGACTAACGAGAGCTACTACTAAGATAGTCTTTCCACTGTTGCACCAATGGACATATTTTGCCAGGCGGATCTTTATTGTAGCTCACGGGGCTCATAACTGGGTAAGAGTGATGATTACTTTTCTCTTCTGGTAGCATGCATAGCACCTTCCAGCACTCAGAGCTAGTCAAGAGGAATGAGGCTTCCAAGTTAGTGCCACCTTGATTTCTCCATCTATGACTTAAATAGATGGTGTCTTCAGCAATAGGGTCTTACCATCGAGTTCACAATGGTAACCAGGAGCAAATGCCAATTGCCTGTACTATTTGGGAGTCTAGAGGACCTCACTGAATAACTGAAATAAAGGTAACTTAATCTTGATATTGGACTTTTTAATCTGTTAACCTGTGGTATATATTAAAGGCACTATTGTCACATTATAAGGTAACTCTATTTAAGTTCCGTGTGTGTGTGTGTGTGTGTGTGTGTGTGTGTGTGTGTTTATATTTTAGGAAATTGCTGCAGTAGTAATTTTTCCTATGATGTTTTTCAGAAGGTCTTTGGAGTTAATTATGCCTCCCAGTTCAATAGTCCCTCCTTTACCCTGACCTTCCATACCCCACTGGAATTTAACCCTTCCTGTTCCATTATTCACTTTTTCTCTTTATATCACTGTATTCAATCTTCCCTCTGTTGAAAACCTCCCCTCCCTATGGACCCTTATTAGTTTCCTGACCTCTATGTGTATTTCAAATTAGACACACTTATCTAAAAACTCAAATCTAATATCCACAAATAAAAGAATGTGTGATATTGGTCTGGGTTATTATCTCACTCACAATGATAATTTCCAACTCCATACATTTACATGTGAATTTCATAATTTCATTTTCCTTAAGAGCTAAAGAATGTTCCCTTGTGTAAATGTACCACATTATCATTATTTGTCCATAAGTTGATGGACATCTAAGCTGTTTCCATTTATTAGCTATTGTGACTAGAACAGCAGTGAACATGGATGAGCAGGTATCTTTACAGTAGGACAGGGAGTCCTTTGGGTGTATGCCTATGAGTGGTATAGCTGGAAAATGAGGTAGACCTATGTCTAGCTTTCTGAGAAACTCTTTAACTCCCCTCAGCAACAGTGGTTTGGTAGTCATGAACTACCTTAGGTAGTGTTTGTCTCAAAATGCCCTATTTCTCCAGTAATTTTAACAGATAGCTTTGCTGGATATAGCAGTCTTGGTTTGCAATTCTTTATACTCAGAACTTAAAATATATCATTATATGCAGTCCTGAATCAGGGTGGGGGGCATCTGGTGATTTATCTGATGCTATTCTGGTGTTTCTCCCTTGGTAAATGAGTTATTTTTTCTGTTGTGACTTTGTATTTTTGACATCTTGACTATAATATATTGTAAATAAGTTCTTCTCTGGTCATGTCTGTTTGTGACTCTAAGTATCTATTGTATTTCAATGATCATTTATTTCTTTAGACTTGGATTTTTTACCACCCATAGTTTTACTGGTTAAATTTTGTATCTTGTAGTATTTATCTCAACTCATTCATCTATCCTTGAAATTCACTTGTGGTCTTTTGACTACATCCCAGAGTTCTTAGGTATTGGGACCATACTCACTTCTTTTTCCCCTGTTGATATTCAGATGTAGTATTCCATCTGCTTCCATCACTGATAGTCTTTCTTCTGCTGGATCATGTCTATTGAAGATCCTTCCCCCTGTGGTTTTTATTTGATTCATTTTGGGTTTCTCATTTCCAACATTTCCTTCTATGCTTTTTAAAATTTAGGTTCCCCAGAGGAGCAGTGGATCTGGGGGAGAGGGGAGGGGGGGCTGAAGAGGAGAGGGAGGGGAGGGCTGCAATTGGGATGCATTATATGAGAGAAGAATTAATTAATGTAGGTTTCTTGGCTGAATTTCTCTACCACTTAGCTGACCTTTGACCCTGTATACTAACCTTCTTCTCCATTTTTACTGACTTTCTCCTCTGTTGCCGAATTCCTCTCTAGATCCTGGATTGAGTTCCTTACTTCATTTGTCTGTTTGTTTGTTTCCTGCTTTAGGTCATTGATCATTTTTGGCAACAAACTTTGAAGATCCTCATGTGGCATTTGCCACTTCCACTGTCTTTGAAATCAGCAGTTGAGATGTTGTCTCTTAAAGCAGCCGTGTTGCCTTGCCTTAAATGTTTCTTGTTTCTATACTAGAATTTGCACAGCTTTTGAACTGGATATCTCTTCTAGTTTTATTTGGGAAGTTTCTTAGTGAGTAGCCCACTCATGAGAGTTCAACTTTGAGTAATCACTCAAGGAGAAAAAAAAACAGACTTTTGTGATAACAACAATACCAAATGCATGTAATATATAGAAATATACTTAAAATAAATCAAGACCCACTGATATACCATTACTTACCATAAATCAGAAATGTCAACTAATGAAGAGTTAAGCAAATGTTGAGTAAATGAAGGAAAAATATATGGAGGAGCTAAAAATACAGAGAAGAAAACGGTTTAAATGAATAAAATGAAAACTAACAAGAGACATGCAGAAGAATGGTATGATGGGGAAGAGGGAAAAAAGCAAGATATTAGGAAAAAGTAAGACTAAAAAAAGAAATACTGAAAAAAAGATTTTCATTATAATGAAAAAAATTACCAAAATTGGATGAATGTAAGAAAATGATTATTATAAAATCATGTTTAAAAGAAAAATAAAGTCAAAATATTACTAAACATGCCATAGAGAGAAAATGGGGAAACCTGAAGGGCCAAAAAAGAAAAATAGGAAAAAAAAAGGTTGTTCAATAATGAAAAGTTATACAACAAAATTTGATAAAAGCATGAAGAATAAAAATAAAATATGATAAAGTATGAAATTATCAAAGAATCAACTTTAAAAATCAAAAATACTACTATAAGGTGTGTAAAAAGGAGGAACATAAGGGACACACACAAAAAAGAAGTGTTGAAGTGACCTCATTCTGGGTCCTAGAAAACTGAAGCCTGTCAGATATATGCAGAGAAGGGATACCATCTGGACTCATGCATTCCTATCTTCCTGAAGATTTATGCTTCTGCATAGCCTGAACTAGACACATGTCCAATACCTATCAGAGCTGATTTTACTTTTTTTCATTCTCTGTGTAGCTCAAGCTACTGCTGAAGACATTTCCTCTGTAGTCTGTAAGCAGAGTAGTTTCTCTCAGTCCTCTGAGTCTCCCAGGTATTTATTACCTGGGTGGCTAATGTACTAGCCAGTGAGTGTCTCTTAAGTGTGTTGGGAATATTAGAAGTCACCATGTCACTGTGATTTCTATAAGTGAACTTTTCTAACTTACTAAGCATTAATCACAATCACCCTGCTGGGGATAGGGGATGTAGCCGTGTATGTCAAGTAATCTGTTGGAATTTTAGAGTTTTTTAATTATGCAGCAGTGAACTTCATGGAACATACGCAACTCTGGAGTTTGATCTACCTGCTGACCTTGGACTCCAGGCTATCAAACTCCAGAGTTTTTCTCAGTTAATGAACTCTGCTCTCAGGCACTGAGGTTGGTCTTCCTTTCTCTGTATGCTTCCGTTCTTGGGCCAAGCCTTCAGCTTCTTTCAGTTTTTGAACAGGCGTTTGGCCTTCTCTCATTCCACGACTGTCTCCCAGAGATTTTTCTCATCCTGAGGGTGTGGAGGATTGAATACATCCCTGAATTGTGGTTGTTTCTGTTCACTGTTATCAGACCCCAGGGTAGGCTCCTTCTGGGGAAGGAGAGCCGTGAAATGCTGTCCTTCAGACATGACTTGTCTATTACACATAAACTCACAGCCGCTCTTGTTAACTGCCCAAGACCTGCATAAGATAAGTTGACTAGAAATTCCAGAGTGGAGATGGGATATATTCTTAAAGCCTCACCACCTAGCTGAGGAGCTATTGGTGGTTGATGATTGCAATGGGAAGAAGCAACACTTTTCTTTGAGGTGTTGCCCCTGGCAGGATGCCCATAAACCAGTGCATAACCCCACAGCCATGTGCATATGGACTCAGTAGCTTTGTATATACATATATGTATATAACAATTAATAAAAAAAAGAGGCCATGGACTTGAAAGAAAGCAGGGGGTACATGAGAGAGTTTGGAGGGAGGAGAAAGGGAAGGGGGGAAATGATGCAATTATATTGAAGTCCTCTTATTTTTCTTTTTGAAATTATGAACTAGAAAGGGAAATAGGCCACAAGGAGGAAGTATGGGCCAGCGATGATTAAGATGCACTGTATACATTTATGGAACTTTCAAAGTATAAAAGTGAAATAAACTAGTGTAACAACAATACAAAGATGGAAACGAGCCACAGCCCTGTGATGAACTGGCCTGCAGTGCTGATCCGTTCCACCAGAAAAGTCACTGTGTCACAAGAGCCACAGTCCTCTGGTGAACTGGCCTGCAGTGCTGACCCGTTCCACCAGAAAAGTCACTGTGTCAACAAGAGCCACAGTCCTCTGGTGAACTGGCCTGCAGTGGTGACGTGTGCCACCAGAAAAGTCACTGTGTCAACAAGAGCCACATCTGGACTTGAGGCTTGTCCTATGGTAAGGATTGCCAATATCTTCTCATCAGAGTGACTGGATTGCCTTTTCGACAAGGGTTTTTCCTCCCCTCCCCCTGTTCAGAAGCTGCAGCAAGGCTCGGCTTGGCTCCCTTCCCTTCACCACTTTTCTGTCCATCTGTCCTTTTCAGCTCTTTGCTCTCTCTTTCTGTGAGCTTCTAAAGGTCTTCCTCATTTTCCTTGAGTCCACTTTTTTCTTCTTCTGATACTTTTCCTTTATAATTCACACACTGATAGTTTCTAGTTCTCCATATTATCTAGAATTCAGTGAGCAGCATTTCCTTTAGCTTTGAGCAGGAAAGACCATGTTGGACTTTGGATAACCTTAACAAAACAGTTGTGCTGAATTCATTACTTTTTGTTTTCTTAACCTGTCCTTGTGCCTTGTGGCAAGTGAATTAACACAAAACTCATGAGTGTTACATGTCCTGTGCCTGTCAGTACTCAGGAGTCCTGTGTCCATCATTTTAACAAAGGATAGATGATTGAGGGAGCTCATATTTGGATGAAGTGGGTCTTTGTCTTACACAAAATGTCAGCAGCAATGAATGCAGTGACTCCTGCCTGAAGACCTGTCACTGTCATGTTTTTTAAGACTGAAGTTCAAGGAGCCAAGAGACCATAATCTGGATTCTCAAATTTGACCACTCGGGACTCACTGCCTCCAGATGCCTGTGAACCTCCAGCAGAATGGGTGTGGCTGCTGCCCTTCTTTGTTTCTCACTCCATGAAAGTTCATCATAGGTTCACACAGGCCACAAGGAAGAGACTCATCATAGCCTGTATACCATTCATAAGCAAGCAGGACTAATGGTTACAGGGTTTATCATCATGGGCACAACCCTGTCTGTCAAACCAGATATTGTCCCTTGACTCTGGACCCGCTTGGGCAGAGGAAGGAAGTGGACATCATTCACCTCTATTTCTTAATTCTGGAAACAGACATAAACATGACTACAAACCATAAGTACACATGGTAAATACTGGTAAGCAATGCCAGATTAAATGTCACCTGGCATTGAAACATTGTTTGTGTGGGCTGGAGGAGGTCTATTGGAACTGGTTTGTTTAATTTCTTTTCTGTGGCTGTAGATCCATGTCTTTCACTGACCTTTGTTTCATGTCCTTGTTTGCTTTGTCTGATTCCATTCTGGGAAATATGCTCGGTGAGAGAAAACAGCTTTGCCGTATAATATTGTTTCTTCCTTTTTGTGAGTTGATGTCCTGGTTTCGTTTCTGTCACCATGATAAAATATTATGACAAAAACAGCTTAGGGGATAAAAGCTTTATTTGGCTTATGTTTCTAGGTTACAGACCATTATTGCAGGAAAATCAAGGTGGCAGGAAGTTAGACAGCTAGTTACATTATATCCACAGTCAAGAGCAGAGAGATATGAACTAACTGCTTAATAATCAGGTAGCTTCCTATACTGTTCTAGCATCCAGGATCCCCATCCAGGAACCTGTGCTGCCTACTTCAGGCTATATCTTCCACATTAATTAAGGCAATCAAAGGCAATCGCTCATTGATACTGTCTCCACAAGTGATTCTAGGTTGTGTCAAATTGACAATTAACCTATAATAGTTAGGGTCTCATCAAGCAGCCCATTTTGGCCTCGAACCCATGATTTCCCACCTCTGTCTCCCCAGTGCTGGGATTTCAGGCATGTGTCACCACATCAGATTTCTCATCTGTGGTTTTTTAAAGTCCTTGCAATATCAGTGGTAAGTGTGAATATCACTTTGGGATGTTTTACTCTGGGATCCCCTCTGCGCTGTTACTTACTGAACAAGAGAAGGTTTGTTCCCACACCTCACAATGTATGAATTTCTCATCTATCTTCACATTTTGTATTTTCTATTCTTCTTCTGGCTTTTAGCTCATTTACCTCTTCATCTAATAAAATCTAGCTTTAGTAATCATTATCAAATCCATTCTTACCATGGGCAGCAGAAAATAGCTAAGCAACAAATATAGTGTCAGTCTTGGACTTGATAGCGACTTTCTGCAGAAAATACAAACTCTACTTGAAACTCTATCTGAATTCTGAGGTCCCACCATTCCTTTGTTCTTCTTATACCTTGGTTGTATGGAATGTAAAGATATAGTAGCTATGCACAATCATTATAAAAATGGAATATACTCAGGAAATAGCTTTACATAGAGATAAACGTGATTTTGTCTTCTTGTGCTTGGAATTGAACCCAGGGCCTAGAATGTGTTTAACAAGTACTTTTTCACTGACCTGTTTCCAAGGCCTTACTATTATTATTTTGATTTAAATCTCTTTGGTGGCTGGATATAATTTTATGGAAAATATAGAAAAGAGTAAGACTGGTGAAGTGACTCAGTGGGGAAAGGCATCCCTCACAAAGCCTGATGACCTGAGTTTGATCCTGAGTTCTATCACTGGGACCCACATGACGGAAGGAAAGAATTGACTCTGGCAAGCTGTCCTCTGCCTCCATACATGACTGTGGCCTGCCTCCTCCAAGTAAATAAATAAATGTAAAAACCATAGAAATGCAATCAATGCTTGTTTTATGGATTTTCCTCCAAATCAAATATATATTCTAGTCTTTGCTATGTTTCACACATGTGAACACCTACTAGACATCTTTATGCCTTCTCCATTTCTTTCTTATCATCCTTCACCTCTGCTGCTCACATAGAGCTCTATGTCTTGCTGATTTACCTCCAAAATATTTCTCACAACTCTTTCTAGGAATTTTGCTCAAAAGAAAATTCTGCATTACCTTATTTAACTCGTAAAATTTGGTTTCAGTAATTTCCTAGTGAGAAAACCCTTAGAAATAGTGACATGGGATCATTTCCCTCTATTGCTCTTTCTCATTTTCCCCATCTAGCCTTTCTGCCTTCCTACCTTCTGGAAACAACTCTTAGCAAAGCTGTTAGTCAGCTTCCTGTTCCCATGACAACGTGCCTGAGATAAACAATTTAAAAGACGTTAGTGTTTGTTTGGGCCTGTGGTTTCAGATCACAATTCCTTGGCCCTGTTGCGTTAAACCTACAACAAGGAAGTATATCACGGGGAGGCTGCATGAGGAATAAACTTCACAAGGAAGCCAAGAAGGAGAACAGCACCCCTTCAAGAGGTATGCCCGAAATGTCTGAATTATCTTCCACTTTGTTCTACTTCCTCAAAACACCACCATCTCCAAATATTGTCACAAGATGAGGACCACACCTTTAATATACATCCTTTTGGGGAACATTCAGAAGCTTATCTCTAATTGTCAGATCTGTTGGAGACTCTGAGACCTCCCATTACCTAGTCTCAGAGGAGTTTGATGTCCAGTCTCTGCCTCCTTGCTCAAACACACTTTTTCACATGCTCTGATTCTTCTACCTTACTGCTGGTTCTCTGTCAGTTTACTTTGTCATTGGCCCTCATCTTTCAAGTCCCTGAATGATACATCAATTAAGATGCATCCCTTAGTTCCACCATGAGCTGTACAAACTTTCTTGGTGGTCTTGCCCACCTACATGGCCTTAAATGTCATCTATATCCTTATTACTCTCACCTTAGCATGCATAACATGACCCTGTTCCCAGAGGTAATTCTCTTCAATATGATAGCCTATTCCATAGCTCCAGTTGGATATTTAAGAAACTTAAAAAACTTAATGTGTAAAACATAATTCTCAACACCCCACACACACAGTGTTTACTACACCGTAAACTGTTGCACTATCTCCTCAGTTGCTCTGGTCTGAGAGAGTAGACTATCTTTGATACATCTTTCTCTTAAGTCTCCTGTGCAGTACATCATCACCTTTCCAAAAGCCTCCTCTAACTTTGTGCTCTATCCCAGGAGTTCTCAAGCGACAACAGCCCTTCCCTGCCACTAGCAGAAGGTATTTAGCAATGTCAGAGTATAGTAGGAGACAGTATGGGGAGTTGGTGCTAATTACATCTAATGAGTTAAACAGCTAGTGTTGTTAAACATCCTACAGTATACAGGACTTCAAATGTCAGTAACACTAAGGTTGAGGAACCTGTTGTATTCCTTTCTAAAAAATTTAGTTCTAATTTTATTTTAATTGAATTTTATTAATTTGTTTTTAATGAAAATATAATTACATTATTTTCCCCCTCCCATTCCTCCCTCCAACCCTTCCCATATCACTCTCTTCCCTCCAATGACTTTGTTGCTCACCTCTCAAATCTATGGCCTTTTTTCTCTGGTTATTATTATTACACATAAACATATCAGTACAACCTGCTGAGTGTCTTTAATGTTGCTTGTAAATATAAGATTCCATTGGTATTGCATAAACAGTTAGGGGTATCATCCCTGGAGAAGACAAATTCTCCCTCTTAGCAGTCCTTTGTTGCCTGTGGTTCTTTATGTAGAGTTGGAGCTCCATGTGATTTCCCCCTTCCACATTAGCATGTCTTTTGGTGCAGTTCTTGTTGGTCTTAAGCAACCATATTGTTGATATATTATGAGCATAGCTTCCCTGTCATTTCTAGGAGACACAATCTCATGATGGACTTCCTGGTCCTCTGGCTCTTACAAATCATTCCTCCCCATCTTCTGTAATGTTCCCTAAGAACTGGGTTCAGAGGTTGTGTTGTAGATATATATGCTGGCGCTGGCTACCCTGTGACCACTGAATCTGCTTTTTGACCAGTTGTGGTTTTCTATAATGGTCTTCATCTATTGCAAAGAGGAGCTTCTTTGATGAATTTTGCTGGCCTATTAAAGTGATGGTAGTAGGTTCTCCTCTAAGATTCATAACCTCATTGGCCATGGGTAATTGGCTAAATTTCCAGTACTAGGCATGATTTCCTTTCTGTTGAGCAAGCCTTAAGTCCAATTAGAGAGCTGTTTGTTACTGCCAAGATATGAGTGTCATTTTGCACATTTAGGAATATCTTGAGGTTATGGGTCATTGTTATGGTTCATAGGTGTCACAGCTGAATAGAACTATTGACTGCTTCCTCCCACCACTTTGGCAGTTTGCACAGGACCTTCTATCAAAGCTAGTTCTCAAGGAAGAGTCTTATAGGTCAGACCCAACTGGAACCTTCCTAGTCTGGTGTCCAAAAGTATGTGGTATGCAAACAACAATCTTGTGTACAAAGTACAAACACCCATTTAAAACAGGCTATGGATCTTAACAGAGAGTTTTCTTTTTTAAAAAATAATTTTTTATTGAGATTTTCTATTCATTTTACATACCAACCACAGATTCTCCTATCCTCCCTCCTCCTGCCCTCCAGCCTTTCCCACCCAACCCAACCCCCCATTCCCACCTCCTCCAAGGCAAGGTCTCCCATGGGAGTCAGCAGAGCCTGGTACATTCAGTTGAGGCAGGTCCAAGCCCCTCCTTCCTGCACCAAGGCTGCACAAAGTGTCTCACCGAAGGCACTAGGTTCAAAAAGCCAGCTCATGCACTAGGGACAGGTCCCGATCCCACTGCCTGGGGGCCCCCTATACAGTTCAAGCTAAACAACTGTCTCACTTATCCAGAGGGCCTAGTCCAATACTATGGGGGCTCTTCAGCTATTGGTCCACAGTTCATGCGTTTCCACTAGTTTGGCTAGTTGTCTCTGTAGCTGTACTTTTTCCAGTCATGGTCTCGAATATCTCTTGCTCATAGAATTCATCCTCTCTCATCAATTGAACTCTTGGAGCTCTGCCTGGGACCCGGCTGTGGATCTCTGCATCTGCTTCCATCAGTCACTGGATGAGGGTTCTATGATGACAGGTTATTCAGCTATCTGATCACCAGAGCAGGCCAGCTCAGGCACCCTCTGGACTATTGCCAGTAGTCTATGGTGGAGTCATCCTTGTGGATTCCTGGGAGCCTCCCTAGCACTCTGTTTCTCCCTATCCCCATGGTGTAGGGACTTACTTGTAACCTCTTGGAGGCAACCAAGAAAAACAACATAGCTTATATTATTTTGAGAGTGTCTTGGACTCTTTTAACCAAAAGTTTAAAAGGGAGTTTTTCATGCTGGTGCTGATTTTTGTTCTTGTTCTTGTTGTTTGGTTTGGTTTGATTTTTTGTTTTGTTTTGTTTTGTTTTGTTTTGTTGTTGTTGTTGTTGGCATTTTAGACAGTGAAATAATAAGTATTTACAGGCTTCTAATTAATCCTTGTTTATGACAGTGAAACAAAACTGGAGTCAAATGCTCAGCAACAACAGTAGCCAGCAGTCTCTCTCTGCTTGATTTCTGGCTTCTGCATCACAAAATGTATTACAGACCCTCATGCTTGGAGCAGGGATCAGATGGCATATGGGAATGCATAAGAGAATTAGATATTTTATATATAGTGGCCTATGAAGGGACTGGCTCCTCCCAGTTGGGATGCCAAAGTAACTAATTTTCAATGTGTTTGCTATGACTCTTCGAAGTCACAAGATGATCCTATCTGTAAGCATTATAAAACGTCAAAATGAATAGATTATATGATCATCTAGAATAAATACAAATATAAAGAACACTTCAAAGTAGGATTTGTGAAGAAGTTTATTCCTTTTGCCTGAAATAGCATGTGAGTAATGTATTATTGACTCTGCAACTAGAGGAAGACAGAGCCTAAGAGATGGATGATAAGGCTCATGAGACAATAACGCAGCCTAGAGTCTTTCATCCCTTAGTGCTCTTTCTTGGCCACTCTATTGCCATCATCAGCATAGCAGTCACAGCTCTGTGAATATAGGTGTCACTCACTTTTACACCAATACTGACTATCCTATCCTAACTAGACTCCAAGGTATTAGAAATGGTTGTTGTTGTTGTTGTTGTTGTTGTTGTTGTTGTTAGATTGTCTTTGACTTTTGAGCAGACTATTGTCAGCCTGGGTCTATAAATTCATTATATAGATAAAGATACAGATTGAAATACTGAAACCGCTAGAAGGAAGCACGGGCAGTGCCCCAGGAGTTATAGATATAGGGAAAGACTTTCTGAATAGGACTCCATGTGACCAGGAATGAAGGCCAACAATTGTCAAGTGGGACCTCATAAAACTAAAAATCTTCTGTTCACCTAAGTAATGCACCTAAGGAAATGCACAGAGTGGGAGAGAATCTTTGCCAGATACACATTTGACAGAGGATTAGTATCTAGAATATATAAGCCAGGGCAAAGGAGGCCAAAAAAGATCTAAGATGTATCAGGGATCTAAAACATTGTTACAGAGGTAGAATGTCTAGAATTCAGCTGACACAAACCCACTGATATTAGCATTATCTTGTGGGTTCAAACTGTCAAGTTCAATGCACTGTATTATACTTGGGTATTCTGTATGTACAAACAGGATGCCTTTAGCTTTCTTTCTTGTTATTGCTTACAGATTATGAGCTTGGCAGGTCAGTATGATGAATTAAGAACATTTTCACCCATTTATTTATTTGAGAAATGGTTTGATTTGTGGAAGGACTTTCCATCCCTTGGAGACATTAAAGTACATATCTTTAAATGAGAGAGAGTATGAGTACCTTGTCCTAGCATCAGTTTGGAGATAATTTTTCCTCAAAGTTTTCTAGTTTATACTCTAACTATCAGTCTGTTTAAGCTTTATATTTCTTCATGAATACATTACCAGTACATTTGTAACTCAAAGGAGTATTCAATTTTGAGCATTATGCTTAAAACACATTCTCTTTGAAAGTGTTTATGTGTTGCACACTTTTTTTTTTTTTTTTTTTGGTTTTTTCGAGACAGGGTTTCTCTGTGTAGCTTTGCGCCTTTCCTGGAACTCACTTGGTAGCCCAGGCTGGCCTCGAACTCACAGAGATCTGCCTGGCTCTGCCTCCTGAGTGCTGGGATTAAAGGTGTGCGCCACCACCGCCCGGCGTGTTGCACACTCTTACTGTGTACTGTCATTGCCATTTTTCTTCCCTGGGTCATTAGAGGGCCCCTGCAATTTAGGAGGGCATCTGTAAATTCTTGTGTTTATGTTTTTTTATTTCTGGTTTGATTCATCTTAATAATCTCCATCTGTATGGTCATAACACCACTATGATGTTATAAGCACCATTTCTAAAGGGCCAAGGTAGATGCATGAACATCTAGCAAAGAAGTTTCCTCAAAATCCATGCACACTGTCTTCAGAGTTTGCAAACACTATAGTATCTTTAGGAATACAAACACCTGTCAAAATCAGCTCCTGCAAATTCTAATGATTCAAAACCATTTTGAACAGTCACTTAGCTGGGCGGGACGACTGCTGTAACCTCACCAGGGCCTAGACACTCCTAAACCATAGTGGTGGTTATATCCATCTATACACCACCTACCTCCTTCTGGAGCCAGAAAAGTCCAAGATTAGGTGAAAACCTGATTAGATAGAGAACAGGTATACCACAGTTTTGGAGTTATGTGCAGAAAGGACAAAGCCTTCATAGCAAGTAAGCCATGGGATGGTAGACCAGGCAGACAGGAAGCTTCATAGAGCTGTAAAATCATGCAGGCAAGCTACAGGTAACCTTGCAACTCAGCCAAGAAGTTCACCAGAAAAATTTCTAGGAAACCAATTGCTTCAACAAAGACTGAAATCAGTAAGGGCCTTTATATCTGTAAGTGGCCAAGTCTACATGACCAATTCTTCCTAGCAATGACATTGTTCTTTCATTGTGTAGATGGCAATATTGAATAACAATGGTTGGTCAGGTTATCTTTCATCATATGGTGATTACATGGAACTGTTTCCCATTGTCTTTAAATACTAACTGCCATCTGTGGTTAATATCCAAGCCTCCACCTCCCAGCATAGAGTAACATTATAAAATGTCTAAACAAGCAAAGACACATTGTTCAGACACAAGGTTTTCGGTTTTCTTGGGTCTAGGTTCCCTTTGGGTCTAACTTGGGCCTTATATTTCAGATTTCTGAATTTCCCTTCTTCAGTGATTTCCTCTTCTTAAATAAATAACAGCAGTCTGATCATGGAACATAGAAGATTTTGTTTAGGACATACCAACCACATGGCCATTGTTTATGGTAAAGAATGTGAAGAAGAATTGATGTCTCCTTGTATCATCACTGGGCAAATTCATTGAGCTGTTTAAGATGAATACTATACAGAACTCATTGAATTGGGTGAGGGGATGCGTAGTGGTACAGCATATGTTTTAGGATATGTGGTGCCATTAATTCAACCTCCATCACAATAAATAAAGCTCAAATAAAAATACAGATTTTTTAAAATTTTTAGCACAAATTAAAATACATAGTAATGTAAATTACTATTAACTCTCAAACTTCTTTGCCTTGTCTATGTTTCAGGTTTAGATTTAGTGGTCGTATCCTGGGCCTGGCTCTGATCCATCAGTACCTCCTGGATGCTTTCTTCACAAGGCCCTTCTACAAAGGACTCCTGAAGCTGTAAGTGTATTGTAGGATGATTCTGTCCAGCCTTCCCGCAGGATGACAGTTCTGTCCTTTCTTATGTCTCTGGCCCTTTTGTCAATTTGGTTTCAGCCATTTCTAATAAGTTTCCATCCATTTCTTATTCTGAGTGCATATATATATATATATATACATATATATATGTATATATGTATATATATGATATATATGATAGATAGATAGATAGATAGATAGATAGATAGATAGATAGATAGATAGATAGATAGATATCCTATACCTTTTAGTGCAATAAAATGGCATTGGGAGACTTTATGTAGGTGTAAGAAATGACTCTATTAGCAAAACCATATAAATGGACATTAATTCATTTATGTAGAAATCACAACATTGTGAACATTGTATTACACTGTTGAGTAGAATTGCCTGTTTTTTAGTTACTGATGAGTCAATTATTATTTCACGTTTATTATTGAAACTTTAGCAGGCTCTTTTCAAAAGGAAACTATTAAATAAATCAAAACTTGAATTACTGCTTCAACAATGTATTCAGAATTATCAAGTAATTATTAAATCTATTGTGTTTTATTGAGGACCAGCATAATCATATGTGGAGTGAGTTCTGAAAGCCATTTGCTCACTCGGTTTTTCTTGCTGCCTTTGAATTCTTCCAGGCCCTGTGATTTGAGTGACCTAGAATATTTAGACGAGGAATTCCACCAAAGTTTGCAGTGGATGAAGGACAATAACATCACAGATATTCTCGATCTCACTTTCACTGTTAATGAAGAAGTTTTTGGACAGGTTTGTGTGATGTGGACTTGGAAAAGACATTTTGTTGTTTACTATGGTAAATGCATAAAACAAAACTTAACCATCTTAGAACTTTTTAAAAGTACATTTCAGTATTGTTAAGTATGTTCACATTGTTTGGCATCCAATCTCTAGAACTTCCTGAAAAACTGAAACTCTACCAATTAAACAACAACCTTTCATTCCTCCCACCCCCTAACTCCTGGGAAATACCACACAATTTCTATTTTTATGATTTTTGACTCTAGATAGTTCAAATAAGGATCTGTTTCTTTCATCCTTGTGGATAATGCTGCTAATTACATCAGTGGACAGATATCTGTTTGGCCCCTACCTCCAGTTCTTTTGTATTACACAGACTCATATATGCAAATTCAGGTGCTGAATCATATGTCAATGAGATTTTATTTTTAAATTAAATAACAAGAATCTCATTGGTTCAAACCAATGTCCTCTGCAAGAGCAGCAGGTGCTCTTCCCTGCTGAGTCCTCTCTGCAGCCCAAGGACTTCTTTTTTGAACAGCACTGCCGGGGTCTCCTCCTTCTTTCTATCACTTTGATATGGCTCTACAATATGAGATAGTTCTACCCTATGCAGGGGTTTTGAAAAGCAAATGTAACCATGGATCAGAAAACATTTAAAGTACGCCATAAGATACAAGGTATTTCTGTATGTTCAAAATTACATAATAGTTCTTTCATTACATCCACTTAGTCCTCCAGTCTGCATAGATCTCAATATTACTTAACAAGAAATTCCCTGTGTGTTTGCTACAAGAATTTACTAATATAGTATTAAATCTGTTGGCCAAATGAATATAAGACTCTCCAGCCATTTGAATTACATATTAAGTCATAAAACACAAGTAAAGAACACTACTAGCAGCAAAGGATGGGTTAATGATATCTAAATTGATATAAAATTTCTGAGATATATTTTCCAGGGAAAAAGATAATGAAGAACAGAGTATATGCTATGTATTTGTGTGTTATGTATGTATATATATTTTAGCTTAGAAAAACATATGGAGTATATTTTTATATTCTCTACTACATAAAAAGCAGCAGACAGATCCTAGGTCCTGGCTGAGGAGTTTGTCTTTGGAAGCATGAGCTCCATGCCGAGTGGAGTCCACTCTGCTTCCTTGTGTTCTGCTCCCTAGCCACATCTGCAGCCAGCTTGGAAAATAAATCTTTCTACCCACTTCTATTTTACTTCTTCTCATTAGGTGCACAAGTAAAACCATTGCTCTAATTGAGATTTAGAGGCATCAAATATCTGACTATAGTGTTGGACAGTTGGCTCCCTCCACCTTAAGGGAAAACCCAGGACATTACACTCCTTGAGTTAAAGAAATATGATTCCTTTTTGTACAAAAAATATAAATAAATTGTAACTCTACAATGCTTAAGAATGTGGTTCAAACAACGAAAACTTTCCTAGTAACGTCCAGAGAAGGAAAAAGACCTTTTTATGCTGTCATCCTAAATGAAAATGTCTCCTCGGAAGACAAGCTGAACGAATAGCATCATGATCCTCCTGTTTCCTTGCAAGGTAACAGAAAGAGAGTTGAAGTCTGGAGGTGCCAACACGCAGGTGACTGAGAAGAACAAGAAGGAGTACATAGAGAGGATGGTGAAGTGGCGGGTGGAGCGCGGTGTGGTGCAGCAGACCGAGGCATTGGTGAGGGGCTTCTATGAGGTAAGACCCCAGGTGGCCCAGGAAAGCAGCCCATGGTGCTTTGCAGTTGAGCCTGTGTTTCTGGAACCTGGGGGGGAGGGGGAGGAGCTGGAACTCACTAGCTCAGAGCAGAGAGAAAGAAGCAAGAGAGGCAAGGTTTATAGTCTCCTGCCCAGGTGGACTGTCTAGCTGGGCTGGATGGATGGAGGGCCAGACTTCTCCATGAACACAGATGTCTGACAAGCCCTGTCGGAAGTTAAAATACTCTCAGTAAAGCGTCATTGATTTGGTCCTGCTGTACCAGGTGAGGGCGCGGCCAGTGTTTCTGTGTAGCTATGTGGATGTGGCGTTTCCTTCACTCCACTGAAACAAAGAAAGCAAAGCAGAAGCCTGGGGAGTATCAGTCTCTCCTGCCGGGTGTCTGTTTGTTACAGCCTTGCTGTCTGTCACGTCATCATGCTGAGCAGTAAACTGAGAAGAGAAACAGCTGTGAGACTGCCCATGCCCAAAAATGACGTCTTTATACTTCAATTTAGAAATTCAGTTGAGAAGTTTATCGTTTAATTTATTGTCCACTACTTGCCGGTCCAAAGCAGGCAGCACTGGAGACATCCAGTTGAGCCTGGCACATCTGGCGGAAGGTGTAAGCCATAGCACAGAGCTCTAACCAAGAGGCCCTGCCCAATCCTTAGAGAGGAGGGCAAAGAAACAGGGAGGAAGAGGGAAAGGAAGGGAACTGCAAGAAATGAGCAACCATTCCATGGGAAAGACAGGCAGTAGTACTTGAAAACTGAAATGTGACTTCAGAAAATCAAGTCGGGATTGTTTGTGAAATCGGGAAGGATCTGAAATGCTAAGAAGCGTGGAATTTTCCCTCTGTTCCCAGCCCACGAAGGCCTCTACTCTAAAATGCTAGTTTGGTGACTACTACTGGGGCTTCTATAATAAAAAGCATAGACTGGGCATCTTCTAGGCATCAGGAACCCATTTTCCACAGTCATAGAGGTGGGCAAGTCCAAGCTCAAGACACTGGCAGATTCAGTGGCTGATAAGGGCCCAGTTTCTGCAGAGGCAGCTTCTTGCCTCATGTCAGTGGGAAGGACAAGGATTGTGTGCGTCTTCTCTAAGGGTACTAACCCTATCTCAGGGCCTCATATCTAACTGCCTCTTTTTAAAAAGAATTTTGAAAATAGAATATAATTACATCATTTAAGGCTCCAGAGAGCTGGGGATAAAGATTATAACACATGAGTAGGATGGGAGGGATCAACTGCTATGATTTTGAATTTTAAAGTGACTGCATGTTGAAAGGTGATTTGTAAATGATACCTTCCCAACCTGACAGGCAGCATAGAAACCATGACTATAACCTGCTTATGTGTTGATGCTACTGTCTTCCAGGTGGTAGACTCGAGGCTCGTCTCGGTGTTTGATGCTAGGGAACTGGAGCTGGTGATTGCTGGTACTGCCGAAATCGACCTGAATGACTGGAGGAATAACACTGAATACCGGGGAGGTGAGCTAGCAGCACTTTTGGTAACATGTATTTTAAGAAAAAATTATTGAAATAAAATTGATACAGTGTGAAATTGGCCATCCTAAAATAAACCATTCAGTAATATTTAGTACATTCAAATTTTTGTGTAACAATGGCCACTCCTGGTTCTAAAACATACTGTCATCATCTAAAGGAAGGCTTGTACCCATCAAGAAGTTGTTTTCCACCCCGTTTCCATCTTTCAGATACCTGGCATCCATAAATCCCCTGTCGCTGTGGACTTCCCGATTCTACAAATGTCCTATAAATACTGTCATACAAAATAGGGTTCCTGTGTCTGCCTTCTTGAACTTTAGGTAATTTTTTGAGATTCATCCATGTTCTGGCATGTTCTAGTATTTCATTCCTTCGTATAGCTAAGTAGTAGTCCATCACACTGTTCACCAGTCGCTGTTACTGTTATTTACAGTGCTGAGGATTAAACTTCAGGCCTGGTGCTTCCTCGGCAAATGCTGTCTCACTAATGAACAACCTGAGCCCTATTATCACTGTTTTAAGCCTCCAGAGGTTTACCCTTACTTCAGGACGGGATACTTATTTGCACAGCTTCTAAGTGAACTTCTTTCAGACAACAGTAATCCCTGGTGTGGCTATGTAAAGGCGCACAGACAACACATCTTCTACATGTGAGCTCTTGAGTAGCCTGCACACTGTCAGAGAAACATCTCTTGCTTCCTGTAGAATTTCAGCCTTCTTTGCCTCAGTCTGTGTTTGCTTCCACAGAGTTCTAACTATCCTCTCTCTCTCTCTCTCTCTCTCTCTCTCTCTCTCTCTCTCTCTCCATAATTTAAAAAATTATTTACTGTAAATCATTTGTGAGCTTTCCTTTGGTCTGCATCAAAATGAATCAAATTCTAAACCTCTCATCTCTGTCTCTGTTTATATTCTATCCTCCATTTCTTAACAATACAAATTGTGATTCTTACAATATGAATATTTCATGTTGACTATAGGGAATATTGTCCCAGAACATCTGATGCTTTAGACTAGTCATCTACAGTAGAAAAAGAATGTGACCATATATGTAAGTTTGAATGTCTTTCTTTTTTTTTTAATATGATTTTGTTTTTTTACACACATAGGCACGCATACACACAAACAGTTTTTTATTTTTCAGAATGTTGTATTCTTTGAGTCAGTGGTCTGTAATGTAGTAGTAATATTGGTCCTTTATTTGACACAATAACTCATCAGATATTTTCTGAACACCTGCTTTGACATAGATGTTGGAGCAACAACATTGAACCAAATTATGTTTTCTGCCTTGGATAATCCTAGGGTAGGTATACTGAAATATTTTATTGAACATCTTCAATATTTCTCTACTAGTCCCCCCCCCAAAAAAAAAAAACCCATCATGGGAAAATTTCTAAAAAGACAACGAAATGCATTGCTAAAACTAAACTAGATGGTATAAAAAATTGGGGAACACAAAAAAGTTTACATGATCCTATTTGTTTTATGTGATATATATTTTTTAGATGGGGGTCCCACATGTGGTCCCATGGGACTGGAACTTCTTATGTAAATAAGGCTGGTCGCTTACTCACAGACCTGTTTCTGTCTCTACCTCTAAAGCACTAGGATGAAAGACATGCACCACCAAGCAGGTCTTTATAATACTTTAAAAACATGCCAGCATTGTAGGCAGACTTTTTTTCCCTGCCTACCAGGTCTCAAATAAACTACATGGAGAGTCAATATTAATTATAAATGCTCAGCTGATAGCTCCAGCTTTTTACTAGCTCACTCTTACATTTTAAATTAACCCATATTGCTTATCTACTCTCTGCCACGTGTGGTACCTTTTTTCAACACAGCATGTTCATCTTGCTTCTCTCTATGTCTGCTTATGACTTCTGAGACTCTGCCCTTCTTCCCAGCATCCTCTGTCTTGATCCCACACCTATACCTCTTGCCTGATATACTGACCAGTCAGCTCTTTTATTAAACCAATCAGAAGGCACCTTGGCAAAGGCACATCTTCACAGTGTACCAAAAGATTATTCCATAACATAGCATGCCCTGAGAGAAGTGAGTTTTTCAGGCATTAATAAAAAGTATTTAGAAGAAAGAGCTGAAGGACTAAAGAATCTTCAACACTGATGAAGATGATTTGAATAACTGATGGGATCTTCCATAGTGTGCTTTCCTATCTACTTACCCACCACAAAGTCAGTCACAGGTAGACTTCTTAGTGACACTGATAATAATTTTTCCTGTACAACAGATAACAAAGTAAAAGGAAATATAACTAACTATAAGAACTATGCACTTCTGAGTGCTACTGAAGTGTACTGTGGTGGTCTTCCCTGGTATTGGAGAGACCTAAGACTGACTATTACTTATAAGCCATTAGAAGCAAAGTTAGACGTCCCCATAGGCCCTGACTTTACCTTGTTATGTTGTTTCATTGTTTTAAAATGTTGTTTTTTTTTTCTTATGGTTAACCAATTGCCTTTTCATCTTCCACACAAGTTCTTACAGCAAGTGGCTTCGGGGGTTATTTTTAGCATGCCTCTGTGAGTGGAAAATGACTGAATGTCTTTCTTTCTTATTTATTTATTTGTTTGTTTGTTAATTGAGATGCAATCTCACTAAATAGCCTTGGCTGGCATGGAACTCAATATGTAGAACAAGCTGGCCTCAAACTCACAAAGATCCACCTGCCTTTGCCTCCTAAGTTTTGCTTGTCCCACCACACCTGGCACTAACTAAATTTTCTAATAGCCCTGTTAGAAAAAGTACAAACAAGCAATTGTAATATACGTCTTTTAATTTAATATAATACCAAAATACCATTTCAACATGGGATTAGCATAATTAATTAATGCAAATATCATTTTCATCAGACAAGACCACCATTGTCCCCCCAAAACACAGCCTTATTACTCACAGAAAACTTTGTTAAGAATTTAACCTCAAAAATCCTCTTTTTGGGTAAATTAGAGAGAAATCCCAACCAATATAACAGAGGGGAAAAAACAAGGGTCCACCTTTCACTCTGCCTCCTTAAACCCCTCAGCTGCAAAACCCTCTTGGGACTTCCACGCAGGTCTATTAAGAAAACTGCTAACCTAAGTATTCCGCTGAACCAGTAAGACTCCTAGTGTCCCAGTATCCCCCTGACTCCCAGGCTTTACAGATACCCATCTGTGTTAGCTTACGTCCTGATATCTCATGTTCTCCTCATTTTCATTATTTATTTCCTCTACTAAAAAAATCCTCTCTCTTTGCTGTACTACACACATGCATCCCGTGCTAAATTCAAACCCTGCTTCCTTCCCGAAGCTTTCCCGTTTCCACCCACATTGTCTCCCCTCTCTTTGAATGCCTCTTCCCTTGTTGTGAGTGGTGGTCATTTCTCTAGATGGTTTCTTGCAAGCCTAGCTCCCCGATGATGCCTTAAAGCAGCTCTGCAGCCCAGGCATGACTCGGAGAACAACTGTGTGATGGGTACAGGCTTTTCTTTGGGGGCAGTCATGACTCCTGGGAACCTGTCATCTTCAGCCAGGTTTATATGTTACTTCTATCTGTTCTTAAGCCCTAGACTCTCCTGTGTTACATTGTTGCCAAGAGCTAAGACATCAGAACAAAGAAAACATAGGTGGTCTGACTTTGTAGAGCCTTTTGTTCCTTACTTACACTCATATAAGGCTGGGATATTTTAGGTTGTATTCCAATCATTTAAATAAATACTAAACACCTCAGAATGAACTTCTCAAACACTCAGTTCTTTTGTAAAATTGCTATAATCTAAATCTGCTTGTTTTAAAACTTGACCAAGTTATATAAATTAGTTTAGACCTGCCTATCTAAACACCATTATCAGCAAAATCAAAAGACTTCAAGCTATGGTTCAGTTAACACATCTGTTTCTTCCTCCTTTCCTTACATCCTCTTTCTCCCCACTACCACCTCATTTTTTTAACCAGGTTATCATGACGGCCATCTTGTGATCCGCTGGTTCTGGGCTGCGGTGGAACGGTTCAATAATGAGCAGAGATTGAGGTTACTTCAGTTTGTGACAGGAACATCGAGTGTGCCCTATGAAGGCTTTGCGGCTTTGCGGGGAAGCAATGGGCTTCGGCGGTTCTGCATAGAGAAATGGGGGAAAATTACATCTCTTCCCAGGTACACAGCTCCCACCAACGCTTCATGAACTCACCTCAGTGGCAAAGCATGCTTCACTATTTGAGTTTGGGGAGATCATCTTTTTTTTTTTTTTTTTTTGGTTTTTCGAGACAGGGTTTCTCTGTGTAGCTTTGCGCCTTTCCTAGAACTCACTTTGTAGACCAGGCTGGCCTCGAACTCACAGAGATCCGCCTGGCTCTGCCTCCCGAGTGCTGGGATTAAAGGCGTGCACCACCACCACCCAGCTGGGAGATCATCTTTTAAGATAGAATATTTGCTTGTCACTCAAAGTATTATTTTTTGAGTTACTAGTTAAAATGTAAGTAAAGTGCCTCTAAGACTTGGATTGAGATGATATTCTTAGTGAAGTGTTAATTGTTGATCATATTTGGACTGTAAGGTCCATTTGCCAGTAATGGCAGACTGCTCAATTGATGCAAAACTCAATTTAAATACTCTTTAGAGGAATAGCTAACATAGAGGACGGGGAAGACAAGGTCATTATTGTAAAAATACTGGAAACCTAAAGTAACCCCTCCAAAAATAGCATATATCTATAGCACATACTTGATACTTCATAGGATAGTTAGATATTTGTATATACACTGTATTTTTTCCAATGAGTTTTAAAATATATGGAGATGGGATCATGTATATTCCTGGGTTTCTACAGTGATTTCTACACAGTGCTCTATCAAAAACCTATTGTGTTATAAATTTTTTAAAAAGGCAATTTAAATTTTCTACCCTATGAGTTTTAATGCCAAGACTTCCTTAATCCTTTTTATTCCACTTGAGTAGCATGTTCTTGGTCAATAAAATAAGGATCACTAGAAATACTTCTGGACAGGCATTCTAGTAATAAATACTGCTTTGACAAACATAATAAAACATAGATTCTTTGGTGGTTAGAATGAGAAGAGCCCTCATAATGGCTATTTATGTTTGAGTGTTTGTTCCCTAGTTAGTGGAATGGTTTGGAAAGGATTAGGAGGCATGGCCTTGTTGGAGGAAGTGTGTCACTGGAGTGGGCTTGGAAGTTTAAAAAGCCCACACTAGGCCCAGTTGCACTCTCTCTCTCTGCCTGCTGCCTGCAGATCGGGATGTAAAGCTCTCAGCTACAGCTACAGCACCATGTCTGTCTGATTCCCACCATGTTGATCATGGACTAACCCTCTAAAACTGTAAGCAAGGCCCCAATCAAATGCTTTTTTTATAAAAGTTACCCTTATCATGGTGTCTTTTCACAGCAATTGAACAGTGACAAAGACAGATTCCCATTATCATCTTTTCATATTTTCTAGTTACAGAAGATATATATTTGATACAGATCTATACATAGCCATCTATGTTAGTTGGATTTCCATTATTGTAGCAAATTTTTGGATAAATTAATTTAAAAAGAGGAAAGGTTATTTTGACTGTTGTAGTCCATGACCAATTGGCCCTGGTGCTTTAGATTAATGAGGGAACAATACATCATGATGGGAGAGTATAGTGGGAAAAATCTTGTTTACCTCATGCCTGGGAGAGGGGTAGAAGAAGAGGAGGAGGAGGGAGAAAAGGAAAGAAACAAAGAGAGAAAAATAGTCAAGGGTCTGTTTGAGGAAATTTCTCTAATGGCCTAGCTTCCTCCCACTAGGCTCCACATCTTAAAAGTCCCATTGTTTCCCAATCACTGTTGAAATCAAGCATTTGACACATAGGCCTTCAGGGAGCATGCTATATACAAACTATAGCAGCACCAAAATACCCTTGCTAAATCCATATAATTGAAAGATTTAATGAAGTATAGTTTTCATCTAATTTTCTCAGACTTCTTGTTTTCGTGAGGACAGTTCATATGATGTTGATGAGTGTTGAGTGATTCTGTTCCCGAGAAGAGCTGACCAAATGTCTGTTCACCCCAGATAGGGAACTGGAAGCAGATCGAAGTAATGATTCCACCAAAGTCCAACTTTGTGAACCAATGACATTTAGTGGAGATTTTAGAGACATATGGGTGAGAGGTTACTGACAGGAGCAGAAATGACTCAGACAGGTGCATCGCCTGAAACACACCCCAGAATGGCTCAGCAAAGCTAGAAGTGTGGAGTGCACAACCCACACGCAGCTCAGGAGGCTGTTGCAGGCAGCTCAGGTAGTCTGAGCCTCTGCAGGGCATCCTCGGGCATTTTGGCTGATCTGAGACCATCTCTCAGCAGCCCTTACTGCTTACATGCAGCTTTTAAGTTGTATACTTCCTGAGTTTTAAGTATTTTCCCTGCAACAATGAATGTATAATCTCCCTTTAGAATTTTACTTGATTTTTTTTTTCCTTTTTTTCGAGACAAGGTTTCTCTGTGTAGCTTCGCACCTTTCCTGGAACTCACTCTGTAGCCCAGGCTGGCCTTGAACTCACAGAGATCCACCTGCCTTTGCCTCCCGAGTGCTGGCATTAAAGATGTGTGCCACCCACTGCCCGGCTTTAATTTGATTTTTTAATTAAAATATAATTACATCATTTCCCTTCTTCCATTTCCTTTCTCCAATCCTCCCATGTCCCACCTCTCTCCCTCTCAGATTCATGGCTTCTTTTTCTTTCTTACATATATATATATATATATATATATATATATATATATCACATATATATAGAAATATAACCTCCTGAGTTAATTTAGTGTTTCTTGTTATATACATGATTTCAGGACTGACCACTTGGTATTAATAAATTAGAAGTCTCATCCCTGGGGAAAACTAATTCTTCCTCTCTCAGCAGTCCTTGGTTGCATATAGTTCTTTGTCTAGGAGTGGGGCTGGGAGCTTTCCCCATTCTGTGTTATCATGGCTAGTGGTACTGTTCTTATTCAGACCTCAGCTGCCCTCCAAGATAGAATTTTTGTTTTAGAGAAAATTGCTGCATAACAATGAGAACTAGTAAATATTAATAATTGCTTAACAACAAGTAGTTGAAAGTAGTTCTCACGCTTGCCTACACAGTTCTAGTCATCAGCACATCTTCAGCCCAAAACATATCTCATAACTCCACTGAGAGCTGAAAAATCTGAAAGACAAATCTAACTTAATATTCGATTCTATAGTGAAGTTATTTGGAAACATTCTGCTTTTATTTTAGGAAAACATAGTTTGGGCCATCATTTAATAATAGCTTACCCCTATAAGTCTGCAACACGAGGAGGAGGTGAGACACAAGACACCTGCCCATAAGAACTGACAGTAGAAGGAAATACAGACCAAAGATAAATAATTACAACAAAAGGGAGAATCAGGGGAATTCAAGGTGCTTATAGCAGTGCAATGTGAGAATGATTCAGGATCTTAATCCTGCTTGAGCTACTCAGAGAAAATGCTTCAAAGAAACTGGCATTTGGTGGGTGTTAAGGGATAGAGAAGAGGGGAATTCTAGGCTAAGTAGGTAGCATGACCCAGTCCTGGACTGAGAAAACACCAACATATGCTCAGGAAGACATACTGAGTCCTGAGAAATGTCCAAGGATGGGATGATTAATATTGACTAGTTGGGAATTTGAATCACCTAAAAGACATACCTCTGGGCATGTGAGGAAGTTTCTAGATAGCGTGACTGAGGTAGGAAGGCCCACCCTAAATATGTGTGGCGTCATACATGGGCCGGGGTCTTGGATTAAATGTTTAAAGAAGACAGTGAGCTGAGTGAGAGCGTTTATCTCCCCTGCTTCTTGATTATGGATGCCATAATGGCCATCCCTCTCATACTCCTACTACCGTGTAGACTGTACCTTTAACCTGAGACAAGATCAACCCTCCCGTCCTTAATTTCTATGGTCAGATGCTTTGTCATAGCAAGAGAAAAACTGATACCCAGAGGTTGTGAAGGAAACGTCACTGTGGTAGGACACCTTCTGAGGTCTCCGCTCTAGTCTTCAGGAAATAAGCCACTGCTCTTGTTGCTAAGGAGACACAGATTGGATGCAATATATATATTTTTTCTCTGAAGTATATATTATACTGTTGGCTCACACAAAGTGTTCTTAAGGAAGACATTGGACTTCAAACAGGACTTCACATCTGGATCAAGACATCTCTACAAAGCCAATGAGATGCAGACCTTGAAGAGAATTTCGTATAGAAAGAGGCTTTCCTGAGATAGGAAAGCACTAAGAAGTACATACCTCTAAGAAAACAATGAAAATGACTTAATAATTAATAATCACTCCTAACTACAAGTTCTGAAAAATCCAAGAACCTAAAAAATGTTACCTCAGGGTAGAATAAAAAACATAACATATGAATCCCCAGAACTATAGTTCAGGAAGTCCTGGTCAGGCCACATGGCAGGCTTCCCAGGACTGTGAGTCCCAGTGTACCTGGCCCCCACCTTGAGGAAGTGGCCTGGAGTTGCTTTCTTCAGATCTTCCCTCTGCAGAAAGGAAGAGCAAGCCAGGTCCGGTGGTAGAGAGCTGGAATCCCAGCATGGGAGGCTGAGATGGAAGGAAGAAAAGTCCCAGGCGAGCCTGGGCTTTATGACAGTTTGCAAAGCAGCCTGAAACTTTGTCTTATAAAGAAAAGGGGGAAAGGAAGAGGCAGAGGAAGTGAAGGAGGAGGGAGAGGAAGAGGAGGACGAAGTAAAAGGCAAGTTTAGCTCAGTGGTAGAGCACTTGCCTAGCAAGTGCAAGGCCCTGGGTTTGGTCCTCAGGTCTGGGGAGAAAAAAAAAAAAAAAAAGACAACTGTTTCTTCAATGAACGTTCCAAGTAGTGTCACAGAAAATTAAAATCAACAACAAAAACCGTCTCACAGGTCAGACTGGAAAAAAAACTGTAAGTCCAATTAATTGCCTCTGAAGAAGCACATGAAATTTTAAAAGGATATTGAACATTATGGTTCCTAGGATACAATTTTCTGGTGAAGAAACTTCATATGATACTGTGGATGAAACATGAAAGAGGTGGTAATGATCACTGGGCTGATACATGGGCTTGGCTTCTACAGTCTGGAGGAGTATTTAAAAAGGGAAGTTTAACCAAAAATGCCAGAGACTCTGTATGTGTGTGTGTGCGTGTATGTGTGTGTGTCTGTGTGTATTTATGTTTGTATGTCTGTGTGTGTCTCTGTGTATCTGTGTGTGTCTGTGTGTGTGTCTGTCTGTGTTTGTATGTCTGTGTGTGTCTGTGTATCTGTGTGTGTCTGTGTGTGTGTCTGTCTGTGTTTGTATGTCTGTGTGTGTCTCTCTCTGTGTATCTCTGTGTGTGTGTGTGTGTGAGTGTTGTATGTGGAGTATGTGTGAAGTGGGTAGTGTGCCACTATGTGCCAGAGAAGGTTATTAGTTATTGTCTATTACTCTCTACCTTATTCCATTGAAACAGGGTCTCCCATTGAACCAAAAACATGCCATTTCAGCGAGGCTAGCTAATGAGCTGGCTCCAAGAATCTTACCCACAATGCTGTGGTTACAGGCGTCTGCAGCACAGCAGGCTTTTATGTGGATTCTGAGCATTCATACTCAGGTCCTCATACTTGTAAAGCAAATGTTCTTACTCACTGTGCCACTCTCCTAGTCCCCCAAATATTTAATAAATGTAATTAGCTACAAGTTCAGAGTATTAAAAGGAACAGAAGAACTATCTAGATCTCTGATTTTCAAGCTGTTCAAACCATAAGTCACAGAAAGAAACATCCTCTACATCACCACATTCATATATGAATACATATATGTTTATTTGTGTGTATATGTGAAAGTTCCTTACACCAGATTTTACTCTTATTCCCTGCAGTGTGCACTGCATTCTACTCACAATAGCTTATTAAAATTAAAAATAGTAGGCAGATTCCATAAGTTAAATAATATAAATGGCTCTTATAATCTTTCTAACCCCTCTTCTCCATAGATCCACGAAGCTTGTGGGAAGGGATTTGATGAAGACATCCCATTTAGAACTGAGTGGTCACTATACATTGTCCGGTTTGGGGTCTCTGTGTTAATTCCCGTCTCTACTACAAGAACAAGCTTCATTGTAAGAGCCAGAAGAGATGGATGATGCCACAGAGCAGTGTCTGCTGAGCACAACAGAACTGATACACATATGAATTCACAGAGACTGTGGCAGCATGCACAAGTCTTGCCCAGGTTCAAATCAGATGTAGTCCCATCACTGAGAGGTGAAGTAGACATAGAGTCCCAACGCTATCCAAGAAGGTGTTTGCCATACCAGCTGGCAAAGGGAAAATTGGTTTCCTCCAATGAAGTGTCACTGGGTATATCAACAACACTCAAGGAGAGGCCCCATGCCCAGGAGTGGTGACCAACACAAGACAAATTCCATAGGGTTATTTGGGCGGGGGGTGGGGGTGGGGTGGGGTGTAATTTTATTTTGTTTGGACAATTATGTCTTATTGGGTTTTCGTTTGTTTTGATTTTTGTTTCTGTAGATTTTTCCAAAGAAAGAGAGAAAAATAATACAAGGTTGTTTTGGTAGAGAGATGGGGAAGATCTGGGAAGAGTTAGGGTTAGGGGAAGGACCTGAACCAATCAGTTCAGCAGGAAGTAGGACAGTACCTATTTGAATGGGACTGTAGACAGGCAGTGGAAGATGATTTTCATGAAGAGAAGACATAAACTGTATAGCTGGATTCACTACTAACCCTCCCTTACTTGGTTTTATCAACTTGAATGTGGTGTCCAGAGGATGTGAGCAAGACTTTCTTTGGCACTGTACTGGTTAACATTTTGATTGATAACTTGGAAAAATGAGAGGATTCAGAGAAACCAGCTGTGTAGATGACTACAAGAATAATCAGTGAACTCACTAGCACAACCCAAATCCAAAACCACCCTGAAATTCTACACCTTTAAGTTGACTTGAACAGAGTAAAATTTGAATGTTCTCCATCCTGTGTGTGGAGATTCTGTGGAGTTCAAAACATTGGTTATGAAGTGCAAGTGGTTTACTTCTCAGTAAATCATGTGAAAAGAGATAAGGTCTTAAGTCACCATAAGTTCAATACAGCTCCTAAAACAATTATCACAATCATAGTTTTTAAAGAGACTTTTCTCAGGAGGCAGAGACAGGCAAATCTCTGAGTTCAAGGACAGCCTGGTCCACAGAGCAAGTTCCAGGACAACCAGAACTATGCAGAGAAACCCTGTCTCCAAAAGTAAATAAATAAACAGGCTCTTATATTGAAATGATGATTCACAGTATGAACAGAGTTTAATAGTGTTTTGTTTTTGAAGTGCACACAGCATGTGTTATTATTCCCATTTCAAAGGTGAGAAAACTGAGATCCAAAAAGATTAGCTGACTTTCTGTGGGAGTCCAGCTCCAACCTGCTCCCACCTTTAGAAGGGTTCTTAGATGGAGGAGAGAGGAAATAAGAAATGATACATAGAAAGAGAGACCTAGATGACAAGAAGAAAGACAGAAACACAAGATAGCTTCAGGAGGGCCTGGGTCAACACCCAACAGCCTCTTCCTTAATTTAAAAGGGCTTTTTATAATATATCAAGGGGACAGGCAAAAGATCAAAGCACACCGTACACCCAAGTGTAGACCCTTCCAAACACCTGGTAAACACATCTGTGACCAAATCATCTCCTCACACAGCCCTGCTGGGTAAAGTAAGCTCAGATTCTCTGACCCTAAGTAATTTGTCACTAGGAAGCCTCTGTGGGCTCCCACACTTTCCAAGATCATAAAGTTAACAAGCAGCTAGCCTGGAGTCAGAATAGGGGTCTCCCAAACCTCGGTTCCCTGCATGCTACACTAACCAACACCTGCCTCACTACGTAGTCCAATGTACAAGCAATGGCAAGTACCATGCTGCAGGAACCACACCCAGAGCCAGGCATGGTGGTACAGGTCTTTAATCCCAGCACTTGAGAGGCTGAGACAGGTGAATCTCTGAGTTTGAGACCAGCCTGGTTTACAAAGCAAGTGCCCAGACAGCCAGAGCTACACAGAGAAACCCTGCCTTGAAAATAAAAAACAAACAAACAAAAAGCCCACACGTGTAGTATGAGGAGCATACAGGAACACTGAGTCTAACTGAATTCATTGTGGATACTAACTAGACCTTATCTAGGGAATTAATAAGGCTGTGAAGAACTCAACAGAAGCAGTTGGTGAAGACACTGAGCACTCAGAGTGTGTGCTGCTCTCTAATACCGTTTATTCCCCCAAAGTATATTCATAGAATTAATATGGTTCTAATTACTTTCTAAATAAGAGATTCTTTTCTACATTTACACTCACAAAAAAAAAATGACCAGAGGAAGAAAGCCTAGATGTCCGGTCATATCTTGCTTCACGGTAGTTCACCTTGGGTCTTACTGTACCACCTAATTATGTCAGCCACAGTCCAGTGGGTAGACTACTGTCTGCCTTTCTAAACACCAAGAAAAGCATTGTAATCCTTGCCCTGACCAATTCTCTGAGTTTGCCTTTAATTTCAAATATTATGATAGTAACTAAAACATTTCAGTTGTCTTCTTTTGAAGTGATCTAGGCCTTCCGGACACTTAGGTAAACACAGAACTCTGCTAATATCTATTTATTTCATATTTTCTCCCAATCAAGTCCTTAAAGCCTACACTCAGATATTCTGCTGTCTTATGTAGACATCTGGGGTTTGAAGCAGAGGGAGACAGGCAGGAAAGGGTGGAGTTGAGTGAACACAGGATAAAGAGGGAGCTGTTGCCAAAAGCAGGATTGGATGCTGGTAGACAAAACACCAATGCTCTCATCAGATTCTCCCTCAACAGAAAACCCCAACTTCCCTCTTCCTTCATCCCTTTCTTCATCTTCCAAAGAATCTGCATTATCCCAATTGCTGAGCCTCTACAGTGTCCTGACATACTCTAATTTATGTAATTCAGAACACAGGTATAGATTATAAACACTTCCCCAGATCTTGTGATTCAAATACTTAATGTCCCAAATAAAATTCTAATGAGAAGTTTACTTTTATTTTCTGGGTTTGTTTTGTTTTAGCTTAGTGTCTTTTTCTGTGCTAGTTGATATCTAAACACTACTTCAACATATCACTCACCCAACCTGGGAGAAAAAGGCATAAAATTAACTTCCAGCTGTACCAATATACCCTTCTCCCTGCTTGGTCAAAGGACCAGCATCAAGTTTCCATAGAAAAAGAATTCCTGACAGGAAACAGCTCCTAGAGAAGAATCTGTGTGGTTATGCCTCTCCACTTGCTGCTGGATATCCACATAGGTGTTTCCTATACCATGAGTTGTTATCCATGTAATAGGGAAGACATTGTAAGTCTAAGACAGACACTGGCAAGTGTGGGCCTGCAGAATGAAGCCCAGACTGAACAAGGCTGCAGGGATGGCAATGGTGGGAAGACAGTCCAGGCTTGAGGGAGGACTGTCTCGGAAGCTCCGATATTCTTGTGAGTCGGGCACTTAAGCATCAGTTGATATATGTTCTTCCGGTACTGAAGAGTTAAACCTATTTCTAGAGCACACCTGATGTGGAGAATTGGATCTCAGAATTACAGAACGTTGTTAGCTCTCTAACAAGGCCCAGAACTCAGATCTAGGCAAGGATGCTTAGGAATGATCCATTAGCACTAATGATGTGTCTGCCTCCTTCATATTTAAACTTCAAATCAGTTTAATAGCATGGAGTTGACCATTGGCTTTCTACTTTGGTTATAATGTAGTGTAGTTTTCTTACAAATAACAATTAATTGTTTCTAGTTCTTCAATTTCCTAAACTTGTCATGTCTCAATGGTCATAGTTTACCATTTGCAGTGTTTTGTGATTGTCCTAAATCATTGTCTGGCCTGCTTTGGTTCCCCTTTAAAGTTGTTGATGTATCCAGAAGCAGTCCTTAAAATACTCTGACCAGTATTTTCTCCCCCGTTTAGGGCACACACATGCTTCAATCGATTGGATCTCCCACCATATCCTTCATACTCCATGTTGTATGAAAAGCTGTTAACGGCAGTAGAAGAAACCAGCACCTTTGGACTGGAGTGAGGAAGTGGAACTTTGCCTGACACTGTCCTGAACAGTGACGCCACCCTTTCGGGGATGACTTCCTCTCCCTCCTTTGACTTTGGTATTCCATGATTTTTATTTCAAAGCAAACTAGAATTGGCAAAAGCTGTGCATGAAGAATTGCCTTCTTCTAAGATCTAATCTTCAGGCTTATCTCCTCTGTTTCCAATGAACTGCTAGCCTGTATGCAATACTACAAAACAGCTGTCTCAAGGTCTGTGCATACCTCCACATACCTCCATTCCTAACAGTGAAATACGAGTGCAAGTTATGCTACACTTGACGAAATGGTAATAAATGTTTACTTCCATTTCTATCATTTAAGGATAATTTGAGCTGTAAGCATTCCATGCTTTTATATGCCCATGACTTCCAAGCAGAACCACCATTTTTCATAATTTCTAACAACCATTTCCAGACCTAGAAGCTGACTCTTTTTTTCCTCTCTATCTCTGCATTTCCTATGCATTCTATCCATTCAATGGACAGCCAAGGCCACACAGATTTTTTTTCTTCATCCAACTCATGATTCATATGTGGCATCAATCCCATCATCCAGAACTAGCCTAGACATATGGTGCAAATAAGGAACTTCCAGCAATTAACAGCAGCAAGAAAATAAAGGTTATCAGTAAGTCCAATGGTTATAAGGACTATGAACTCAACTTGAGAAAAGCATGGTGGGGGAAGCACCCTAGTGAACACTCACCACACGAGAAGCACAAACTTGTGCACCATGTTCAAGGAGGAAATCTTAATTGCTGTGGACTGAAGGATGACCCTTTAACTCCAATTTTGTTACACAGAAAGTGATAAGGCAAACAGGAAAAAGAACAGGACGTATGACATTTATTTAAATACATGAATTTTGTTTAAGCTGTTCTCACACACATAGTCCAAATAGATCTCATGGCTTTTGTTTGAAGCCAGGTTTCTTGACTTGACAGGTAAACCTTTTATTTCTTTTTTGCCTTTAGTACTTTTCTCATTCTTTTTTCTTTTCTAGTTTTAATCATGGTTGTTCACATCCTGTCACATCTGATGTTCACAGAAACACATGAGGAGCTGTGGAGAGTGGCGGTGCTTGTTAGGGACCACGGGCAATATGAACTTCTCCTTCGTCCACAGCAATTGTTTGAAGACACACTGACTCGTGTCCAGAAAAAACATTTTTTTAGCATTTAGTGAAATATCTAAGAAAATGTGTTTTTAGGAAAACAATTTCAGGCTCCACAAACAGCCTGACATCTTGATTACATTTGAGATAAACCTAACCATAATGGTCATTTGCTATTTTTGTAACCATGTTATCCATGTTGTCTGAAATATGACACAAATGGAAGTGTTTTTCTTCACTGGGAAAAAGAAAAGCTAAAGAGACTCAACTATTTGAATATCCATTGTTGTAGTCAACAAATTAAAACAAGGGGGAACGTCTGCAAATGTAAAGTTAACTGAAGATGAGGCCGTGTCTCATGGCTCATTACACCAGTGCATTATGTCCTGCACTCTAAACATTTTCTTAGTAAAAATTACTCACAATGCCAAGCACTCCTTGCTCCTGTATATCTGTTGTCAAACAGGAAGTATACATAGAAGAAACTTAGCTTTCCATTGTTGTCTAAATCGAAGTTTTACTAAAAATGGAGTATAAGTTGTATGATAGACAGCTTAGGGATGGGTAAAATTTGGTCCATATTTCAGTATCTGAAAAACAATGAATTCCAATGAAGCTGTTCTTTATTAATGAAATCAGAACTAAAGAACTAATAAAATCACTTTCAATAAATATTTAACCCTTTAAACAGCATATTTAGAATTCATCGTATACATAAACAAAAACTTGTTTATTCAAGAATTCAACATTTTTAACACTTGCCATACATTGAAAAGGAGGAAGCTGTTCAAATGCAGGAAGCAGCTCCTGAGAGCCTTGCAATTTACAAAAATGAGACAATCTATAAATTAGTTTACTATTTAGTCTACCAACATACAAAAGGGACAAGTTATCTTAGAAATTTCATGTGAATAAGAAACTCAGATAAATGTTTGGGGTTTTTTTGTTTGTTTGTTTTTTGTTTTTGCTAATTTTTAGTTATACCTCTAACCTAATGCCAAGCTCTACATAAATCCCAACAAGCAAGCATAATAGCAATAGTATTTCTATTTTTTTTTAAGATTTATTTATTGTCTATACAGTGTTCTGCCTTCATGTATGCCTGCATGTCAGAAGAGGGCAGCAAATCCCATTATAGATGGTTGTGAGCCACCCTGTGGTTGCTGGGAATTGAACTCAGGACCTCTGGAAGAGCAGTCAGTGCTCTTAACCTCTGAGCCATCTTTCCAGTCTCAGCAGTAGTATTTTTAATATAATCTTTTTATTAATTATTTGAGAATGTTTACAATGCATTTAAATCATATTCATTCAACACACTTCTCCCTAACTCCTTCTAGATCCACTCCTCAGCCTTCAGTCCCTTCTCAATTTCATGCCATCTTTTCCTTTATAACCCATGGAGTCCAATTTGTGCTGTCAATAAACATGTGAGGCCATCCCCTGGAGGATGTAGACACACCATGCATGTAAAAAAAACAAAAAAACTGACTCTCATAGCTGGGATGTAGTGGCACACACCTTTAATCCCAGCACTTAGGAGGCAGAGGCAGGCAGATCTCTGTGAGTTGGAGGCCAGCCTGGTCTACAGAGCAAGATCCAGGACATTCAGAGTTATATAGTGAGACTCTGTTTTGAAAAAAGAAAGAATGAAGGAAGAAAACTGACTCTCAAAAGTCATTAGCTGCCAATAGCTCGTTAGCCAGGTTTGGGGACCTTATGAAGCCCTCTCCAAACAGCAATAGTATTTTAGAAAAATGAAAAATGGCATCGATACCAGCACCAAAGTTACTGAATGTAAGGCTTGCTTCAGAGAGCGAGCCCAACTTATGATTTCAGCCTTGCAGGGAGGAAGGAAATCAAAAGGAGGAGCTGAGAAATTAGTCATGGAAAGACTTTTTAAGTCATATGTGAGACCAATTTTAAAATTATGCATAATTTCAATATATATACATATAAGCATATAACTATAGGTTTATACATATAACTATATGTTTATATGTATATACACTTACACATAAGGACATCACTGTAGAAATAATTTTTCTATTAATTTTAATGGTAGAAGATATAAATCACCTCAAATCATATAATTCTTTGGGTAACACAGATCTTTTGTGACCATATGTAATCTTGAACTTTTTTTCTCCATAAAGGCAATTGCAAAATAATCACAAGTCCTAACACCCCTAAAACAAGATTTTTTTTATATCTAGTTTTATGAGTATAATATCCTTTATTGGGAGACAATGTTTAGTAACATGAAGATGATAATCTCCCCAATAGAAATTGAGTCTACACAATCAGAGCTATTCTAGAACTACTGAATTCTCTCTGATATCCTGTGTACATGAGCTGAAGGACATTGTGATAATTTTTACTAACATCACTATTATAGCACAAATATTTTGAGAAAGCTAACGAAAAAAATGAAATGCTAAATGATATTTTGGCAAGCTTTAATCATGAAAGATTTAAATATTTTCCTGTTAATAATGAAGTCACATCATTCAACAGTAAGAATGTTTGTATGGCAAGCCAGTGAGCTGAGCTTTCCATGAAACTTCTAATAGTATGCAATCTCATCGTCAGTCCATGTACCAAGCCACATGTTTAAGATTTGGGTTCAGAAAATTTCTAAGTTGCCACAAATGTTTTCCCAGTCAAGATGAAACACTTTCAAATGAAAGTAGTTAGAACTTTACATAACAAAATGTGGTGCTTTATTATTATTCTTGTTGTTGTTGTTATTATTATTACTATTATGTCTTTCAGTGTTCGTTATTAAAACTACTGCAATACTGTATCATAAATGTGCAGGATGACTATTCCAGCTATCACAAGGTCCAAAAGAGAAAGTATTATTTTCCTGTTAATGACATGTAGTCCCTTTGTTCTAGTAGATGAAAGGTGCCTAGAGGTAGTATGTAGAGTAAATATTGTTCCATTAGTCTACTTCCTGCAGCTTCCATTATCTAAGGAAATGTCCATAACAATTTTGTTTACAAGTCTTTGTTCTAGTCAATAACAGGAGACGTCCATACTACTGGGCTGATTTTGCTTACATCTACAAAAGAAATGTCACGTGATACTCAGGCCTCGCTTTCTCTTCCATCATACATCTTCAAGGAATGTCAATAAACTCACTTTGGTATGGCACTGAGTATGTTCCTTATTGCAAAAAGAAGTCTATGGGGGGCTGGAGAGGTGGCTCAGTGGTTAAGATCACCGACTGCTCTTCCAGAGGTCCTGAGTTCAATTCCCAGCAACCACATGGTGGCTCACAACCACTTGTAATGAGATCTGGTGCCCTCTTCTGGCCTGGGGGACACATGCAGGCAGAACACTGAGTACATAATAAATAAATAAATCTTTGGGAAAAAAAAGAAGTCTATGGTAACACACGAAAATCTTTATCAAGCCTGTGCTCTTGATGAATAGTGTAAGCAATAAAACACAGAAGGATACTAGCTTCCAGGCAAGCAAACCTCAGAAGAAAGTCATTATTGTTACACTTACAAATCCCTGAATAAAGGAGCAGATTTTAAAACAATTTCCTTGTACATGCCTATTAGGACTCTACCCAAACCATATGAGCTTTATTTCATAATTGTCCTTTATGCAAACAGGGAGACACTGGTTTGTAGGAAATCCTACCTGTTAAGAAAACTTCAGACACGGCCCTCGGAGAGTTAGCACTGAGCAAATGTCACAAAGAACCAACGTAAACACGAGTCTTTCAAATCCTGCAAAAGACCAACCATGTGGCTCTCACTATATAAGCAGATTTGATTTATTCTGTGAGGGAAAAAAATGTTTTTTCAAAAAGGTGTGAGTAGGAACGAGAGAATGGAAAACAGGTGGGGCTGACTATGTATCAGTGACACATGTTGATACATTTTCACACACATGCCAGACTTCAGATTTTTCCTAACCAAAGCTAATTTTTCTCTTAGCTCATAATATATGGGAAGGAGTGGGCTGTGTTATTTTGTCTTAATCTAGTCATCATCCTAAAATCAAGATTACACTTCACAGCTTCTGACTTCTGTGGTCATATTTTCCACACAGTGCAACTCTTGTTAATTATGTACTGTTAAAGAAAAGGTGGCATACTCAGCTGATATTAAAGGTACAGTTTTAAGGGCTGGAGAGATGACTCAACAGTTAAGAGCACTGGCTGCTCTTCCAGAGGTCCTGAGTTCAATTCCCAGCAACCACAATTCCCAGCAACCACAAGGTGACTCACAGCCATCTGTAGTGGGATCTGATGCCCTCTTCTGGCTTGCAGGCATACATGCAGACAGAACACTCATACACATAAATAAATCTTTTTTTAAAAAAGGTACAGTTTTATATGTTTATAAGGGACAATTCTATAACAGGATATATGAAGGAAATTGAGGCAATCAGACAGATCTTTACCAATGCTCATGAATAATTAATTCTACGGTTGGGATAGACCAGTGTTTGCCTGACTGATTAACTTGGAGAAGAATTAAAGACAAGGAAAACTGACTTACTGAAAGCCACTAAGCATTATCTGGGGGCTAACAGGATGCTCTGCCACAAAATACCCTTTAGGGTCCTAAGCTCCTGAGCAGGCATCACCATTAGGGTAGGATGTGTAGAGAGATCACAGCTGAAAAATGTGTCATTGGGAATGTGTCATTGGGAAACCAAGAACACACACCTGATGTGTATTCAAAGGTAAGAATAGGTGGCCTGTCCCCACAGCTACTCTTCAGGAGTTTGTGAAGTAATGCAAAATTAGTGGCTTCAATAGAGCAGCAATGGATCAAAGTTGTCAGAAAGTTGGTTCTTTCTGGTGATTTTGAGAATTTGTTCCTTGTCTGTCTCCAAGATTCTGGTAAAAGTCCTTGACTTGTATATAGTTTTCTACCTTCATTTCATGGTATTCTCTCTCTCTCTCTCTCTCTCTCTCTCTCTGTCCAAATTTCTCTTTTTTATTGTGACAAAAGTCACAGAGAATTAGGACTCATCCAAATGACCTCATTTGAACTTAATTTTAATTCCAAATAAGGTCACATTCTAAGATAGTATATCTTCTTTGGGAGACATGATTCAATCTATAACATAGTTCTTCCTTGTACTGTAAAAGCTTCTAACAGTAATATATATATATATAATGATAATAATAATAATAAATAATATAAAACTGCCAAGTTCTCTTTTTCTTTCTTTTATTTGTTTTCTAGACAAGGTCTCATTATGTAGTTCTTGATGTCCTAGAATTTGCTATGTAGACCAAGGAGGCATTAAATTCACAGATAGCCATCTGTCTCTGCCTCCTGAGTGGTGGGGTTAAAGGTGTGTGTTACTATACCCTACTTGCCATGATTTTCATGTATCACTCTACTTTCATATTCCCAATTTAAGCTTGAAACTAAAAAAAATAAATAAAAAGTTAACTTCCTCCAAGTTACCTGAGTAGTAAATGAAACAGACAAGATTTGCCAATCACTCAATCACTGTCACTCATTAGCTTTAATCAAATGATTATTATTTAATATAATAGTTCCCCCTTATCCACAGAAAATATGTTCCAAGATCCCCCGCGAATGCTTGCAACCAAAGATGATTCTGAACCTTCTATTTCTGATAACCTAGAAAGCTATTGAGTAACTCGGGGCAGACATGGATATGCTAAGCAAAGCAGTGACTCACGGTGCTAGACAGAGCAAGATGGTGCCAGGTTTCATCACACTACTCAGAATAAAGCATATTTTTTTAAATGTACACCTTGTTTCTAGGCCTTGTAGAATCTTCCATCTAATATTTTGGGATTGTGTTTGACCAAGGGTCACTGAAAGTAAAAAAAAAAAAAGGTGAAACTGTGGCAAAGGGGAGACTATTGTACTGGTTACATGTTGATTCCTGTGCTCAGAGCCTCCTGGAGTTCACTGTCAGACAATATAATGACATGTTTGTATTTACCTGAGATCTGGCCCATGATTTTAGGGTGACTCAGTTATGCACCCCACTAGCATCCTTTCTCCTAAGAGGTGCCTGGAGGTGGTCGTTTAAAAGGTAGTAAGTAAGCAAGGGGAAGGTAGAGCAAGAGCCTTGGCCTCACTGGAGAGGATAGAGAGAGAGGAATTTACACGAAGACAGGACTTGAGCATGTAGTAACAGAAAAAACAATTCAGATTTGGAAGCAAGAAGGAAATATGTTGGTCTTCCCTGAAATAAACACAGAAGGGGCTGGATACGACTAAATCTGCCTTTAAAACCTTCTAACACCTGAGAGGACACAGCAGGAAAGGTTTTATAATATATAGAGTTAATATTAAAATGTGTTCAACTTAGGATTTGCTTACTCAAACAATTGGGCAAATCATATATGCCCAAGAAATTGTATTTCCTATTTCACTGCCAAAAGTAATCTTACAGAGTTTTTGTTGTTGCTCTGTATACAGTAGTCAATGCCTAATATTTTTAAATACAATAATAGACAGGCCATGACTATTACCTGGTATACACTCTTATGTTTGTTTATACAGAGGGTTACTTCTCTTCTTTAAGTCTTACTCTTTCAACAGCAAAGACTGAATGACCATCAGAAGTAACTGTTTCACCTTTAATCTCAGAACTTGGGAAGCAGAAGCAAGCAGATCTCTGTGAGTTCAAAGCCAGCCTGGTCTACAGGGTGAGTTCTAGGACAGCCAGGGGTACATAGAGACCCTGACTCAAAAAACCAAAATGCAAAAAGAAAAGTAACTCCTTCCTAAGATTGTAGTGTATTACTTACAAGCGTGTCCATTCTTATCTCCTTTCTGAAGCTACACCTTCATCCTCTATTCTCCATTTCCTACAGTGAGATGATACTCTGACCTACACGCTTTGGACATTATAACACAAGCAGAGTCATAAAAGGCTCGCATAGTTGAGCTTGATCCTCTTTGATTTTGCTGTCACTATGAGGAATGCCTGCTGGAAGTGAGGCAAGCAGACTGGAGACCAACATCCAGTTAATCACTAGATATTTTACCAACCCAACCAAAATCCCTAGAGCCACATTGCCAACCTTGAGCTGATCCTAGACACATGAGCAGTAGACATATGCTAGTTACATGCCAGTAGTACTCTTTGATCATACATTACTATGGTGATAGATAACTACTCTGAAGACTACTGGGACTTCTTTCCTTTTAAAACAACTCTTGCTGGGCAGTGGTGGCACACACCTTTAATCCCAAGTGCTGATTTGGGATTAAAGAGGCAGGCAGATTTCTGTGAGTTCAAGGCCAGTCTGGTCTACAGAGTGAGTTCTAGGACAACCAAGACTATTACACAGAGAAACCCTGTCCCAAAAGACAAACAAACAAAAAACTCTTGTTTTATTTTTTTAAAATTTATTCTTTTAGAATTTCATACAGTATATATTTTTACATTTGAAATTTTTATGAGAAAAATGATACAAAACACCTAATGTCATGATAATTTCAATAAGTTTTAGTTCTAATTTGTATTTAATAAACAACTAAACCTACCAGTTACTACTTTAAAATTTGTGTGCCTTGCAAATCATTTTTTAAAGATCTCTGTGTTTTTCCATTCTCTTTTTTATTAAATTTATTCTTTGAAAATATTGTACATGTATAGAATGCCCTGAAATTCTCTTATTCCCCTACCTTTTTTATCTCCCTCCTACTCCATCAACACCCCCTCCTCTCTACAGGCTCTTTCCCAACTTCATGTCCTTTTGTTTTGTTTTCTGACCCACTGAGTTTAACTATGGCCATTATCATGACCATGAGTGTGGAGTTATACATTGGAGCTTGGTGGATCCACCAGCAGATACATAACTCGAGACAATGAATCCTCTTTCTTCTCTAGCATCCATGAATAGCTGACAGTTAACCAGGGAAGGGTATGACCCTATGAGTCCCTCCCCTCCATGATTGATAGGTCCTGCTTGTATAGAACCAGTATAGGCAATGAAGTTGCTGTGGGTTCATGATCAAAATGGTGTGTCATGTCAGGAGACTTTTTCAGTCCTTCTTCCTATCATCAGACTCTTAAATTCCTTCTTCCCCCTCTTCCACAATATTCCCTGAGCTTTAAAAGAGTGGTGTAAATGTCCTATTTGTGGCAAACATTCAATAGATACTTGTTATCAGGACCTTAACCAATCATGAGTTTATTTTATCTTTTTGAGTGTTGTCAGTTCACAACTAAATTTAGGCGACAATAAATGGTAATATATATACATCTTCCACTTACCCCCAAACACACATTTGTTTGGTCCTGCCCATTACCAATTCCTTCTACGACATAATATTTTTGTCATAATCATTGAACCTGTATTGAGAACCCAGAATCATCTAAAGGCCACAGCTGGCTTTAAGGTGTTAAGTATCCTATGGCTCTTGACAAATTTAAAATGATATAAATCCACTGTGTTATATTATATATAGTATATTGACTACAATAAAAATTCTCTTTGCTCACCCTGAAATTCCTTGGCTCACCATTCCAAACTTTAGCAAACTGTCTTCACAGTTTTTGCTTTTCTAAAAATGTCACACAGAATCACATAGTATGTACCCTTTTGAAATGTCTTCTTAATAATACCCCAAAATCACAAGCATCAAAAAGAGTATGTTAGTCTTACTGCCTGTTTTATCTGGTCCTGTTCAGAAATCCTTTCCTGTGCCAATGAGTTCAAGTATATCCTCTCATTTATCCTCTCTCTGGTTCAGAGTATCAGATCATATTTTGAGGTCACTGATCTATTTGGAGTTTAGTTTTGTGCATGCTGAGAGATAAGGACCAAGTTTCATTCTTCTTCATGTAGCTACACTATTAGAGCAGCACCATTTGTTGAAGATGTCTTTTTTTTCAATATATATACTGGTCTCTGTGTTGAAAATCTGGTTGCTATAGGATGGTAGGCTTATATCTGGGTCTTCAATTCTATTCACTTGATAGATATATCTATCTATTTTCATGCTAGTAACAATGCTGTTTCATTACTACAGTTCTGTAGTCTGGCTTGAAATCTGGTACAGTGATACCCCTTGCAGATTTTTTTTAATTGTTCATGATGGTTTTGGCTATCTGTATTTTTATATGAAATTTAGAATTATTTTTTCAATTATATGAAGGTCTCTAAAAGTGTAGGCATTAAGGCCAACAAGTAATAAATGGAACCACATGTAACTAAAAAGCTTCTTGCATCAAAGGACATCATTATTTCATTATTCAAGGAAGAGTCAGACTACAGAAAATATTCACCAGCTATATGTTGGACAGTACTTTAATATCTAGAAAATACAATGAAGCCAAGGAATGAAACACCAAGAAAACAAACAACCCAGCTTAAAATAGGAAATGAAACCAAGAGTTCTCAAAAGATGAAATACAGATGACTGAGAAATATTTTCTACAAGTTCAATATCCTTAGTCACTATGTAAATGTAAATTAAAATTAGTTTGAGATTTCATCCTACCCCAATCACAGGGCCTAAGATAACAAAAACAAATGCTGGCAAATGCTGGAGTGGATGTGGGGATAGAGGGATGTTTATGCACTGCTGCTGAGAGTGCCAACTCTTACAGCCACTATGGGAACCAATGTGGAGGTTCCTCAAAAAACTAGAACTAGATACTTCATAATCCAGGTAAGCATTTCTTGGGCATATACCCAAGTGGCTGAGTATCTTCCCCAGACACTCTGTAGCCCTGCTCATCCAGGTTCTGTGCTGCTTTATTCAGAATAACAAAGAAATAGAAATACTCTAGATGTCCCTCATCTGGCAAAGGGTTATCCAAATGAAAATGTCGTAGATTTATACAATGGAGTGTTATTCAGCTGTTCGGGAAAGTGGATGGAGCTAGAAGTATGAAGAGGGACAAATAACACTAAAGGTCTCTTGAAAAAGTCATATAGAAACCTAATGTAGAAGCATATATACAAATATAAGAGTTAAAATGGAGTTACCCTGTAACAAAACAATGTCCGTACTAGACCCCAATGTCCGTACTAGAACAAAAAGTTCATGCCAGGAATGGAGTTTTTGACCAACGAAGTCCCAGAGAACACATCCATTACAAGCTATTGCCTGTCCTCTTAGTTAGCCTCTAGACCTGTAGGAAGAGACCATATGACTGAATACACCACATACTTAAGTCATCAGAAACAGAGAAATCAAGCTGGGAGCTTCATTCCTACTGACAAGTTTTTGTAGTGCTATGACCCTGTGAGCTACAATAATGGCTGGTAAAGCAAGGCATATCCATTGGTGAAACAGTGGTACCACATCAAGGGAGTAACCAACCACTCTCTGATCAGATGTAAGGCCCAATCCACAAAAGGAAACAGTGGGAAGTACCACTATTTGGACCAAAAAACCTGTGGTTCTAGGTCATATGTCCTAGGGGAGAATCTACTACTATTATCCTGGTAAATAAATACAGTATTAAATAAACTCCAAACTTTTTTAATTATATCCATAGATTACTGCATCTCTCAGCCTTCATCAGAGAAGCTTCTTTTTCGGTAGATGGTGATTAACACAGAGACCCACAACTGGTCAGTGTGCAGAGAAAAGAGGCTGAAGAATTCTCAGCCCTAAATGAAACATCTATATCACACTCCCTCTTCCCCAGGCTCTGGGATTGTTGTGGGAAAAGGACAGAAAAGTAGAAGATCCAGAGGTGTGCATGGTATACAAGGAAACCATGTCTTTCAGACACAGTATGACTAACAGCAGTAATGGCAAATATATAAGCCCTACACAAGCTGTATGGAGAGATAAGATGGGCTCAAAGTCCCATCCCTAGCCAAGGAACTAAATATATTTTTTACAGTATGTATTATTTTTTATACTTTTTAAAATTAAAATATAATTACATTATTTTCTTCCTTCTCTTTTCTCTCTCCAGCCACTCCCATGCACCCCACCCCACCCCAGTGGCTCAAGGAGCTATTGACAATTGACAGCTGCTGGGAGAGGGAGAGTTGGGTCTCTTGAAGAAATTCCCTGGTAAGTAGATCATGCTCTGATACTGCAGGTGCACAAACAGGCATTCCACACTGGGATACAGTCAGGCATGCAAGTGGGTATGCCCATGTCACTACATGGCAGCATTGGGACATGGCAGGTAGACAAAAAGGTATGCCATGCCACTGTGTAATGGCACTGGGATAGAGCAGGCATCCAAACAGGCATGCCCACACTGCCTCACAGAGGTGCTTGAACATGGTAGGTATGCAAATAGGCATGGCCATGCCACCACATGGCAATGCTGGGACACATGTCCCAGAGCCAACAAATGGCTGTCTGGGCATGCCTCTTTGCACACCTACCACATTCCAATGCCAATATATGGTGGTCTGATCATGTTTGTCAAGCATACCTGCCATGGTCCACTCTGGCTAACGGGCAGGCTGGGCACACCTTTTCACATGCCTGCTGTGTCCCCAGGCTGACATGCAGTGGTATGTTCACATCAGTTTGCACATTGGTCATGTCTTGGTACAACAATGTGGTAGACTGGGGATACATTTTCACATACCAGCTGTATCCCAAGACTGCCATCTTATAATCTGGGCTTACCTATTCACACACCAGCTGTATGTCAGTTCTGTTCTGAGTGGATTATGAATTTAATATCTGCTTCACAAAAGGTGAATGCATACTATATGAAACTATTGCTTCCTTAAATCTCTTTGAATCTAATATTTCTATAGGATCCCAGTTAACTTCTGAATAGCCTTGGGGATACCTATCATCTAGTGGTCATTCTTGAACAGTAACTGGATAAATTAAGGTTGGTTTTCTAATAACCTCGGGTCACTCCTCTTCAGTTTCATAATGTAATGGTGTGGTAGTTTCTGCTCTAAACTCCCCCATCTGTGTGTGAATATTTTTCATTAGTATGTCTTTCTAAGGATTTTATCTTATCAGTCAATTTTTTTTTATTTGGCACTGATATCAAACAACTTTTTTAGGGATAAAATAAGAATTACTGAAATGATAATTGACATTATGTCAATCCCAGATAAATTGATTATCCTTCCATTTAATTGTTCTATTTTCAAACTATCCATTGTGGAACTATACAGAGACCTAACTCCATGCATCATAATATTTGCCACTTTTAACACGGGAGGAAAACCGTTGTTTTTTGTTTTTTGTTTTTTGTTTTTTTACTATCTGCTGACGATGACAGTGAAGTGTGAGGCTGGCTGTTGCTGCATAGCATGGCTGGGCAGAGAACACAGGAAGTGTACAGCCTGGCTGAGGGCAGCTGCAGCTGCTTGCATGTAGCTGTGAGAGGAGAGTATGTGGTGGTTGCAACAATAGAAGCAGGTGTCCAAGCAGCTAACCTAGTAGCAGCAGCCTGAGGAGGGGGTCCAGGGGAAACCCACAACTCATCGGGAAAAGGAGCCAAGGAACCAGCCATCTGAAAAGTAGACACAGGAAAACACGGGGAAGCAGTATGTATAATGGGTAGGAAGTGAGAACACAGAGCTGCCTGAATGCAGAGTCAGCCCTTGATGGGCGACTAACTCCAGAGGCATTTGGAGTCTAGGTGCCTGTGGAATTTGGGGCTTGTGGAGACTGTTGTAGAGAGGCTGCAACAGGAAAATCCCAGACTCATCCAGAGGTCTTGGGTTAAGGGAGGAAAAGCCAGTCGACTATGGTGACTGCAACTGTGGTTGCAACTGAGGTTGCCAGAAGTGGCTGCCAGTGGTGGCTGTGGCAGCTACAAAACCAGGGGTGAGCGGCTATCTCATGCTTTCATGCCCCAAGTTAGATGCCAGGTGATGCATTTATCTAATTATTCTTTTTTTTTTATTTTGTTTTTGTTTTTTTTCAAGACAGAGTTTCTCTGGTGCCTGTCCTGGATCTTGCTCTGTAGACCAAGCTGGCCTCAAACTCACAGAGATCTGCCTGGCTCAGCCTCCCAAGTGCTGGGATTAAAGGCGTGCGCCACCACTGCCCGGCATTAATTATTCTTTATCAATAAAAAGTTGGGGGTCAGATATAGGGGTGAGGACCTGAAAGATCAGAGAAGCAGTGGACTAGCCACTAGAGACCTCCTATCTTTTCTATTCCTCCATCCAAAAAGGGCTGAGATCCTCTCTCTGCCCCTCCTTCCTACTTCCTGTCTCCTATCGGTCCTGTCCTCCAAAACCTGTCTGGTTAATTTTGGTTAGCAAGTGGCTAGCTCCACCCTCTGACTGAAAGCAAACTTATTGTCAAATGCGATCAAAATATCACACAACACAAACCTGTTTACATGTCTGTATCTGTGTGTACCAATGCCACCATGTGGCAGCCCGGCCATACTTGTTTGCACATTTGTCATGTCCCAGAATGACTACATGGCTGTTTGGGCACACCTGTTTCACCTGTCCTCATGCCGGATGTGTTCCATGCCACCGTGTCACAGTCTAGACCTGCCTGTTTGCACACCAGCAGCATCCCAGCACCAAATACAGTTCAGCAGAGCAGTGCTTGCTTAGCATTTGCAGAGCTGGGCTACATCTCTAGCACCGAGAAGGAAACAATCTTTTTAATTTTTTAAGAGAAAAGAAGGGAGGAAGAGAAAGGAAAAAGAAGAGGGGAAGGGAAGAGAAAAGAGAGGAGAGGATAGAAAAAGAAAAGGGGGAGAGGAAGAGGAAATGTCCATGAGCATCAGCACAAGAACTGTTTCCTCATACTAGTGTGTGTGTGTGTGTGTGTGTGTGTGTGTGTGTGTGTGTGTGTGTGAAAGAGAGAGAAAATGTGTGTGTGTGGTGTGGGGTATGGTTTTCTCTCTTCCTGTGTTGTTTTGATTTTTTATTTGTGTGTGTGTGTGTGTTTGTTAATTTGTTTTTGAGACTGGGTGGAACTGTGTACCCCTGGGTAGCTTGGAACTCATTACATAGACCAGGCGGGCCTTGAACCCAAAGATCCACCTTCCTATCTCCTGAGAACAATGTTTCTAAACATTATTTGATCTGTAATATTTTCCATAAAGAATTCTTCACATGAATAGCAATTTGATTAAAATACTCAATCTAAGAGATGCTAACATGAAATGGACAATAACACTCTTTCATTCAACAAATATTTGTGAGCACTTACTGTCGGCCAGGCATTTTCTAGATCCTGGTGATGAAATCATAAACAAGAAGAAGTTCTTGTTCTGATGACCTTTACAGTCCAATCAAGAGAGATGAATCTATTAGGCAGAAGAAATAAAGGAAAGTGAAGAAACCTAAATTACTCAGCTCACACTTCCTTCATGACTGAATGCCACTAAAGAAAGGGCACACAGGGCTGAAGAAGTCCCACAGGTAGAGGTGCTTGCCACACCATTTCTAAAACACATACATGTCTTTTTTTTTTTTTATGATACTGAAGATTGAATCCTGGACCTTGTGCATACTAGGTAAGTACTCTAACTCTGATTTACACTCCCAGACCCCTAAAATTTTTAAGTACAGACCGTTAATTAAATAATGAACATATGAACTATATAATAATGAATAATGAATAATGAACTAGATAAAAGAGCTTATGAAGACTGAGTGTGTGTATCTCTTGCTCTGAGTAAAGAAAGTTCCTAACTAGAAGGCAACAGGCAGAAAGAAGATGGACACAGAAACAACAACTACGGATACCATGTCACTGCAGGTTACCCTACAGTTGAAGGTTTGACTCCAGGGCTTTCAAGTATTGTTCGTCTGGAAAGAAAAATCTATATTATTACTTCATATTACACTTAGCTTGACTTAAATTCCTTAATATTCTGTTGCTATGCAAGCAACTTTTAAAACAGCCTTAAAAATATACTGATAATTAAGAACAGTTTCTTCTGCTAGATAAAGAAGCTGATTTACAATCAGTTATGGCCTAGATTTATAACCATGCAAATTGTTATAGTCTAAATATATAATACTCACCAAAATACAGCAGAATGTCAACTATTGTTATCTTCCAGAGAACTTGTAGTTATGAAAATACAGTTAAGACTCTGTTTCATTGTTTAAAGGTTATTTATTATTGAGAACCTGCTGCTAGCCAAATATGATCATAGGACAGAGATGTAAAACCCAAAACCCTAATGTACGGCCATGTTAAGTGTTTTTTACCACCCTGGATACTATGGGTCTAATAAGCTGGTTTGATAATTCACTCTCATATTTTCAACCAGTAAGCTTAGCCATTTTGACCTCAAGTTCTCTGCTTTGAGCCAATGATTTGTTTCCCCAAATGCCTTAGTCTCAAGCATCATATTGTCTAGGAAGGCATGACTGCCACCTAGTGGTGCTCTATGAAAAGGCAAAGCTATACAATGGAGAAAAGGTCCCCTCCCCTGATTTACTCAATCCACACATAATTTACAAAAGCAATACAATATACCATCCCAGGCATAGAGATACACACCTGTAATCCCAGTATGAAGTAGATGATCACTGCTAGTTCAAGGCTGTCTTGGGCTGCATAGTGAGAGCATAGTGAGCATAGTGAGCATAGTGAGAGTATGTACTGTTTGTTACTCTACCTACTAAACAATGAACTAAAAAACACCAGGTCATTATTCATGTGGCTTATATTTCAGGGAGGAGACAGACTATAAATAAATGTCTTCAGATTGTAACACATGTAAAGAAAATAACACAAAAATTAAGTAAAGAATGTCTCCTGAAAAAGCATAGTATTCAAACCTAAAACTTACCTTACTAGCAGTAATGACCATAAGAAACTGAAATATAATATAAAAAAGCAGCTGCACCCTTGTAAAGGACACCGATTTTCAATTTTAAAAAACAAAATATATCTGATTTTTAATCCACCTAAGAGGTGCCTTATGGACATCCATTTTACTCTGACACAGGCACCATAAGTCTTTTATTGCTTCATAACAACTGTAGTTCTTCCTGGTTAAAGATGCCCTATGCATATTCCAGGGCACTCCCAAAGAAATCACATTCAACAACTCTGCAAAGTATGAGCCATGTCAGAAGCAAAGTTCTTACTGCACCTTCCACTTTAGTGCTCAAGTGCATTCCAGGTTCAATCTCATTCTCAAGTCCATCTTTTGCATTACATTATGCAGGGCATACAGATTTTTGTATGCATCATTAAAGTTTTGCATATTTCAGAGAATTTTTGGTGGAAGAAGACTGTATTTGCTCCCCTAAAATAACAAAGGTAGATGTAGGACATGCCGTACATATTGGACAAAGTATCTCTGCATGTAAACCATTTGCCACCAAATCCCTCCTCTTCTGGACAGAAGACAGTATGGTGTGTTAAAGTGTTGGATTGAATCCTGAAATAAACCCGAATAGCTGCAGCCATGATCTCAACAAAGATGCCAAAAATACACCTTGGAGAAAAGACAGCCGAATTAACAAATGGTGCTGGGCAACTGTATATCCAAGTGCCAAAGACTACCTAGATCCCTAGCCTTCATCCTGACAAAAATCAACTGAAATTAGATCCTACACTTCAATGTAAGACCTGAAGCTTTCAAACTATTAGAGTAAAATATGCAGAAAACACAAAGATATAAGACTAGGCGATGACTTTCTGAACAAGAGTCTAAGAGCTCAGGAAATAATGGCAAGAATTCACAAATGCAATTGCATAGGACTAAAAATCTCTGCCCAACAAAGGTGAGAGTCACTGGAGCAAAGAGGTACTCTTAGGATGGGAGAGATTGCCAGCTGCTGGCCCAACGTCTTTGTAGATGAGACTGCAAGACATACACACAGAACTAAAGCTATTGAACACCAAAAGAACTACTAATCTGTGCACAAATGAATTGATAGTTCTCAAAATAGGTACAAATGCTCAATAAATACATGAAAAAAATGTCCATTGTCCTTAGCCATCAGGGAAATGCAAATCAAAACCACACCGAGATTCTATTTCTTGCAGTCAGAATGGACATCATCAAGAAAATAGTCTGTAGTTTACCTGCCTAGCCACATAGCTTCATAAATATGCCTGCTTTCCTAAATTACTCAAAAGACCATTAACTTATCCTTTTCTTCTTTCTCTTTCTTTTATGAGCATGCTTTCCTTAATACTTTGGGTTTCCCCAACATTTCGGCATCCATCTCCTTCTCCAAAGGCATACTCCCTGCCTTGGGACTGCCAGGCCACTATGTCTCTGACCTCCACCCCAGTTTAAATGGCATAGCTTTTTCCCCTTCTCTCACAGAGATCTGCCTGTATCTACCTCCACATCCCGAATGGAATCTATATGGTTTAAAATATCTGGAAGCAGAAGGGAAATAATTTGAGAAGAAGGGGACCAGCAGAAGTAGGTAGGAAGACAAAGGAGGGTCACAGAATGTATAAATATGAATAAAGTACATGTAGCAAAACAAGAAACACATGAGTCATTTCTAACCCAAAGGAGAAGTAGTGTTGGGCGGTGATGACGGGAATTGCTAGGCCAGATAGACAAAGAATGCTAAAGTTTCAAGACCTGGTATGTAGGCACATGGCAAAAGTGTCTCTTCATTTTGAAAACTGCTACATAGGCCTCTATTGAATGCTGAAGAGGATGTTGGAGACATTGCTAGCTCATATGCCAAATTAATAAATTCTAAATTTCCTAAGTTATCTCATCATTACCCATTTGTGCTTAATTATTCTATTTTCTCCAAATGAAATTACTTCACCGAGTCTAAACTTCATCATTCATCTGAACAAAATGAAGCCTTGCTGCCTGAGGGACCAACCTCCAGATAGCCCAGAGCTGGAAAGGAATCCACGGTGTCAGTGCATACTAAGACTTGTCTAGGGGGCTAGGGGGAAAGGCACTCACACACTCTTGATGGTTTCCTTCAGATCTTTTCTTTATTCTCTTCTTTTGCATTTTCTATTGTTTATTTTCCTGGTGATTTCATTCTCTCATTCTTGATGTTTTCCTTCTAACTCTATCTTTAGTCTGGATGTTTTCCTTCGTGTTCCTTCTAACTCTCATTCATAATTTTTTCTTCTAACTCTCACTCTTGATGTTTTCCTTCTAGCCCATTTTACCTCTCTCTAACTCTATCTCTATTCTTTCCCTTACAGCTTATATACCCCAGAAAAAAAATCTCTCAGGCAATATAAAAATTATAATGTGGTTATATTCTGTTTTTCAAGTGAATGATTACAATGAATACAAAACAAACAATAAAAAAACAGCATGTTTTCCATATCCCTTACATGATTGAACATTTTATGTATTACAGGTGAAAAACCAATTACACCAAGAACCCACATACATTAATACCCAAACTTGTCATAGACTAACTGTGTAGGCAAGCAAGATATTCTTCTCAGCCAGGATTTTTACTGGCAGGCTGCAGTTTTGCGGTTACAAAAAAAAAAAAAAAAAAAAAAAAAAAAAAAAAAAAAAAAAAAAAAAGGACCATTTACTTTATTACTTATCTTAAAAGGTAATCTTATAAGGAATCTTAAAGGAATCGAAAACCTAAATTTTTATATATGAAAAAAATCATTCAGCTCTACTTTCAATCTCTAGGGTGCATATCCACTCATCATAGTTTCTTATATCAGGAGATTGAGGGCAAAAATGGGCACAAGGAATTAATTATCACCTTTGATCATCAATTAATCCTAGCAAGAAAAGTACATCAGCTAGTAATAATTAGGCCGCTTTGTTCTTGTTCCCTGACCTTAAAGAGTTCCACATTCAACTATGTGCCTTTCTAAAACTTTAGATTATCTTCTTGGGTATTTCACCTCAAAGCTTAACATTGTTATTTTCAAAGCTTTATTTCATCTGTGATGCATTCCAAAACCTGTGAACCCATCTTCCAACATTAAGATTAGAAGAATTTAAGCTAGCTGGGCTAACTGGGACTCAGTTGTTTTTCTTAATCATTAACTTAAGCCACAGTCTATATGACTCCACAATAGAAACTCATGTGTTATAGCTCTGTGACACTTCCTTGTTTTTGCTTTTATTCTTCAAAACTCTACTTAAATTAACATTATTATTATCATTTAGACAGTACATCTTAGGAGGAAATTATCCTCATAATAATCCACAGGTAAAAATGCCCAGTAGTAGAACGGGATGTTTCCATGAGATAAACACACTACATTACAGGCAGTGGGGATCTCCCTACACCCATTCACACCATGCCAGATACCAGAGGAAGATGATAAGAGACAAACATGGGAAGACACAGCAGAAGCATGAAATATTCTGGGGTCTATGGTCTCGGGGCCTTGCCTAATCTGAGATTCACCCATCAAGGAGTTGCCTCCTGGTAGGCTGATAACCTGAAGTCAATCACCACCTGCTGCTCCTCTGACATGGCCACTGGCAACCAAACTCAACAGTTCTCTTTAACTCAGCTCCTCACCCAGACTTTTCTAGTGAATGAAGAGGGACAGATAAAAGAGCTAGCTAGCCTGCAGTGAGGGGGCAGAGATGACACATCAAGTACCATGCCAGCAAATCTCAAGTTCTCAGGCTTCTTGGTGGACACTTATCTTTTCAATAGAAAGTTTATACAGCTCCTTTCTATTCCCTTTGTTCTTTAGCATGGAGAATGAACCAAGGGCATCCCCTGAAAATGAAAGAGAAAAGGAGAATGTGGAGCAACTGAGCTAATGGAAACCCTACAACGTGACCCTCATCATCAAGTCAACAAACTAAATCTCCCCTTAAACTGTCACAAGAAAGAGCTCATTGAAGGCTTTCCACATTGCTTGTAAATGTAGCCTAAATCATAAACCTGTCAGCGAATTCTGGGATGGGGTAAACATTCCTACTTTTATTAAATTGAAAATGCACACACTTTGGTATGACAATCCCACTCCTAGGAGTCTACTGAACACATTCTTACAAGAACTCCAGGTGACATGCAAAAGGGCTATGAATGGCAGCAGTTTGTAATAGTCAAAACTAAACAAGAAAAATCTAACTCTAAATAAGGAAGGACTAACTAAATAAATGATTACATAATCACACACTGAATATCACACATCTTTTGAAAATGAATAAGTAGAATTCTAAGAAGACAAAAGATGATGGCACATGCATGGATTTTGAAGACTCATTCTTTAGACTCAGTAAAATGAGGTTAATACCAGGACCTGGAGAAATACCACACAAGTGCCCATTTCATCTCAGGAAGGCTGTACTATACACACACTACCCCCCAGGGGATGTGCTATAACCTTATTCCCCATAACCACCCACAGATTAGGGATACAGTAGACTGTCATAGTAGCCTTGTCTGCCTGTAGGAACACATTTTCACAGTGTAAAAAGCCAGTCTTCCCCCATAACTAGGACAGGATAGATTTATTTACTGCTCAAGGTGGATCTGACACCACATGTCTTTTTGCTGTTCCTCATCCCTTACAGCCCCCTAATACTCTACAAAATGCTGGGCTGTTGTGGTAGTTTGAATGAGAATGGCCCCCATAGGCCATTTGAATGTTTGGTTCTCAGTTGGTGGAACTGTTTAGGTAGGATTAGGAGGTATTGCCTTGTTGGAGGAGGTGTGTCACTGGGCTTGGTCTTTGAGGTTTCTAAAGCCCACATCATATCATTCCCAGTTCTCCTCTCTCTCTCTCTCTCTCTCTCTCTCTCTCTCTCTCTCTCTCTCTCTCTCTCTCTCTCTGTGTGTGTGTGTGTGTGTGTATAAGTCCCCTTTGTATGTGTGTCTCTTCTCCATCTCTGTTGCTGTCTCTGTCTCTCTATCTCTGTCTGTCTGTCTCTCTGCCTCATGTTTGTACATCACTATGTAAATTCTCAGCTGTGCTGCTGCTCCAGCACGATGCCTGTCTGTTTGCTGCCATGCTCTCTATCATAATGATCATAGACTCACTCTTTGAAACTGCAAATCCCAATAAACTGTGCCTTCTATAAGTTGCCCTGGTCATGGTACCTTAGAACAGCAAGAGAAAAGCAACTAAAGCAGGGTTAGAGACTTAGCTCAGTGGTAAGAGAGAGTGCTTGCCTAGCAAACACAAGGCCCTGGGTTCCATCCTCAGCTCTGGAAAAAAAAAATTTTTGCCGGGTGGTGGTGGCACATGCCTTTAATCCCAGCACTCGGGAGGCAGAGGAAGGCAGATCTCTATGAGTTCGAGGCCAGCCTGGACTACAGAGTGAGTTCCAGGAAAGGTGCAAAGCTACACAGAGAAACCCTGTCTCAAAAAAAAAAAAAAGTAACTAAAGCAACTGTCCCTGGACTCAATCTTCAGGGCCATTTTATCATCTCTCTATATATTCATTTTTTTAATCTAGTCTCATGGCTTTAAGTGCCAAATGTGTCTGATGCATTGCACCTCCCCACTGACCTCCTCTAAGCTCATTTTTAGCACCATTTGAATGTGGATATCTGATAGGCATATCATTCTTAATATGTTCCAAGCAGAATTAACTTTTTTTTAAATTTACATTATTTATATGTGTATGTGTGTGTGTACACACATTCCTATGGTGTGCATATGGAGGTCAGAGGACAACCTCTAGGACTAGATTCTCTCCTTCAACCATGTGGGTCTTGAGGATTTAACTCAAATTGGAAGGTTTGGCAGCAAATCCTTTCACCCCTGGAGCCATCTCTCTGGCCCCCAAACAGAATTCCTTTTTGTTGTTTACACCCTTCCTGTGTATAGTCTTACCTCATGTCTGTTCCTTTACCTCTGTGCCTCAATGTCCTCCTTTCAGCAAGGACTTCTGAAAAACAGGAGGACACAGTATAAAACACTGTGAAACTTTTGGAGAGCCTTTGCTTCCACTGTAGGAACCACTGCATGCCAGTTAGGAGTATAACTAACCCTTGCTAGTCTTTACTGTATTTTAGAGTATTTCTCCAATACTTTTGGGCCTTTTTTATTTCTAAAATTATCCTAATTTTTAAGGACTTTTAAAACCGTATTTTACGTATATGGGTGTTTTTCTGCACATACATATGTATACCATGTGCGTGCCTGGTGTCTGCCATGGCCAGAAGAGACTCAGTTCCTATGGAGATGGAACTATAGATGATTATGAGGTGACATATGGGTACTGGGAAATGAAGCTGGATCTTCTGCTGTAAGAGCAGCCAGTGCTCTTAACCACCAAGCCATCTCTCTAGCCCCTAAAACAGAATTCCTAATTCCCCATTCTCCTACACCAATTCCTCTTTATCTTTCCCATGCATCATCACTCAGGGTCAAAGCCAAGACCATCTGTTCTTCTTTTCCCTTAACTATCAGCCAAAAACACTCTCCATAAATTATCAATCCTTGCGCAAGTTCTCCCAGACAGACTTCCAAAATATATCCTGAATTCATCTGCTTCTCTCTAACACTATAGGGAATACCATGGTTCTAGCCACTGTGATCCCATATCTAGGGCTATCACCTCTGCTTTTTCCTTCCTTCAACTGAGTTTCTCCATGGAGAAGCCTAGGCGATCAATTATCTTATAAAAAATCTGCTTTAAATGTTCTCTATTGTTCTTAGAACTGACAGTATTACATAAATATTTATAACTCAATAAGCATTTGGATTTAAGATTTCAGGTTATTTGAATTGTAGAATTATGTCTTGATCCAAGAAAGAATACCTCACAGAGATCTATAGGTTCAAATATGTTTATTTGTATGTGTACATGCTGTATATGTATGCATATATGGAGGCTAGAGGTCAGTGTAGGTGATTCCTCAATCACTCTTCATCTTATTTCCTACACACACACACACACACACACACACACACACACGCCTATGCATGTTTTGCTTACATATACATTTGTACAACATCTGCATGACTGGTTCTCAGGGACACCAGAAAATGATGTCACATTTCCTGGAAGTGGAGTTAAAGATAGTCTGAGTGCTTGGAACTAAGTCCCCATCCTATGAAAAGCAGCCAGTGCTCCTAACCTCTGAGTCCCTAGTCTCTCCAGCCCCTACTCTTTTAAGATTTATTTTTATCTTTCAATTGTATATATAGGGAGCAAGGGATATGAATGTGACTGCGATTGCCTACAGAGGCCAGAAAGGGCACTGGATTCCATAGAGCTGGAGTTTTGGGGGCGGGGGCTTCTATGAGCTGCCTATATGGGTTCTGACATAAGCATTCTCTGAGTTTGGGTTTGGGTTTTGGTTTTTGGGATTTAGATTTGGGTTTGGGTTTTTTGAAATAGAGCCTCCCTGTGTAGCTCTGGCTGTACTGGAACTCACTATGTCAACTAGGTTGGCCTCTAATTCACAGAAATCTTCCTGCCTCTGCCTCTGAAATACTGATATTAAAGGTGTGCATCACCACAGTGGGACCAGAACTTATTCCAGGTGCACAAACTGGATTTTTGGAGCCCATTCCCTATGATGGGATACCTTGCTCAGCCTTGATGCAGGGAGAAGAGGCTAGGACCTGCTGACACTTGGTATGCCAGACTTTGTTGACTCCCAAAGGGAGGCCTTGCTCCCTCTGAGGAGTGGATGGGAGTGGTGTGGGGAGGAGGTGGGGTGGGGTGTTGAGCAGGAGATAGGGAGGGAGAGAGGGAACTGTGGTTAGGTTAGTAAGTAAAATGAAAAAAAAACTTTTTTAATAAAAAAAAGATGTGCACCAACATACCTAGTCCTAAGCTGAAGTTCTAATATTTGCAATTGGAAAAATATGAGTAGAAATAAAGGTTCACTAATTCCTTTATGAGTCTAAATAAGTAGCAAAAACTAATGCTGCAAATATTTAGAATTATGCATTATTCATTTGTATTAAAATTTTATGACTTACCTGAAGGTGATGCTCAAAACAAGTCAAGGTCTTGTTAAACAGACTGAGGACATACTCCATGCTATTGATAAACCTTCACTGTTGCTTGTTAAACTGTATAAACTGAGGACATGACTGCTCCAAGGTATGGTTAAGGAGAAGGTTTTTATTGTAGAAATGAGAGAAAGAACAGCCAGAAGCATCTGGAAGAGTCCAGAGCAGAGAGAGAAAGTAGACTGAACCTACCCAGGGATATCTGCAAGAGAGGGGAGACTAGCAGGAGACGGAGAATAAAGAAAATACAGTGAGAGAGGCGAGCAGAGCAGAGCATGTGTGGGGAGAGAGAGAGAGAGAGAGAGAGAGAGAGAGAGAGAGAGAGAGAGAGAGAGAGAGAGAGAGAGAATAGCGAGGTTATAAGGAGCATGAATAGCTTTGGAGAGAGAAGCCCATGAGCTAGAGGGTAGGAGAGGAAGTGAGAAGGTCTAGAATGCTAGCATGGACTTTGAAATGAGCAATAGGGCCTTGTGATACTGAGGGAGCCTGGAGGCCAGCATGGACTTTGATATCCATATGTCCCTTCTGCCAGAGATAAGGGAAATGACTCTTTTTGGTAGATAGGAACCAATTTCACAAGTTCCCAAGGAATGGTGGCTTTTATCTAACTGCCAGAAATCCTCTTAAGAGTCCAGGTTGAACTCATTGGACGGCCTTTTGGAGTTTGGGGAATTGGAGCTTCCTTTAGACATGAAAAACCAATCTGAAGGAAAAAATAAAATGAACAAAAAAAATACCCCAAAACCCCAGAATATATGAATGGATTGTTAGTAACAATCGTGTGTTGTAACTTACCTCTCAAGATATTTTCTGCTTTGCCCTATAGCCGTTCCTCATTACAAACAAGCAGGAAATAGACCACATGACAGAATTTTTCAAATACATGAAACTTCTTATCCCTTTTAGTTTTCAAACGTGTTTTAAAAATTAAAATCTTTTCATGGGAGTCCTATAAAAATTACACTTTCCCCTCTCCTTATAAAAACAATTAAAATTAAAATAGACTTGTAATGGTGGTTACATGAAAAATCAGCTCTTGAATTCTTAGTCGTGCTATTAAATGTAACTTTTTATCTTGTATTAATTTTCCTGAATCCTTGTCTTTTTATCTTTGTGTCAAATTCAGTAGCTCTTATTTCTTCTAACTTCACTAGTAGTGTTACTTCCTGTGTCTAGCAGGGGACCCTTTTTCATTTGTTCTTCCTAAGCTGTCATGTGCTGGGTGCCCAGGGAAACAGACTGGTAGAAAAATCCTGTCTAAAAAGCTGACAAAGGGGTTTCATGTAACATCTAGAAAAAAAAAACAGAATTGTTTTACATGTTTTGCAAATTCTCTGCGTGTGGTGTTGGACCACAGCCCGCCGCTCTGGTTTGAACACCTGGTCTACACACAACTAGTATTAATGTTTATTGTTTTCTCTGAATCAATTTTTAAGACCAATGCCTCAAAGAAGCCTTGCATATAGTATAAATTTAAAAGATTGTAGAAATCTCCACATTTTCCACACTATCCATAAAGAAAACGGAAGAAAGAAAGAGACACACACTGCAAAAGTTCACCACAGAAAGGAAGGAAGCAGTTTCTGTCATTACTTCTCAGTTTTGATTGTTAGGTTTTTCTTTCTTCATTCATACATTTTTCCTCTGTCACTTGTCTTCTTTTACATGAGAACTTTCTTTTCTCTAAAAAAAATGCATTTTTGGAACACTTTGCATCTTTGGAAGCAAAATTAAGTCTATGCTTAGGTTTACTGGCACTCTTTAAGCGTGGATTTGAATTCTGTTGTTTTCATTTTCTTTAACATTTTCTTTATTTTTTTATTATTTTTATGTGTATGGGTGTTTTGCCTGCATATATGCACACCACATATGTACAATGCACAGTGGAGGCGAGAAGAGGGCATTGGATTTCCCTGGGACAGTTGTACAGACAGTTGGAGTTGCCATGTGGGTCATGAGTCATCTCTCCAGCCCTCCATTTGTCTTTATTAACAGAATGAATGACTCTTGGCTTTCTTCCTGTCAGTTCAGAATTATTTAACTTCAAAAGAGATGAATAGCATCTTTGTTTTGGAAGCACACACACACACACACACACACACACACACACACACACACATTAAAATTTCTACCAGAAGCTCATTACCTATGGTTGGTTGGAGGCCTTGCTCACCCTTGATGCAGAGGGAAGGGGCTTGGTCCTACCTCAACTGAATGTACCAGGCTTTGCTCATTCCCCATGGGAGGCCTTACCCTTTGGTAGGAGGGGATGAGGGGGTGGGTTGGGAGGAGGAGGCTACGGGGGAGCAGGAGGAGGGATGAAATGGGGTTGGCATGTAAAATGAATAAAAATTTTTTTTAAATAAAATTTCTACCAGAAACTCATACGCAATGAGACCAGTAAAAGTCCGAATCCAATGGCGTATGTCAGTCTTGCAGATAGAAGTCCTTCTCTATGCCCCGGAAGTCTAATCCCAAGGGTTTGGGCAGCCCTGCTTGAGTCCTGTTCACAGCCTCTCCCGGTTCCCTGGAGGCACTCAAGCCGCCTCACCAAATGTTCGCAATCACAACCACAGGTTCACTTTTTTCATCACACAGGTTTCTTTAACACAGTACATAGCTCACAAGCCAACTTTCTTTTATACGCTGAAGGCAGGGAACTCGCCTACACAATACCGGAGATGTGATACTAGAGACCCGTAAGGATTCCACCGGAGTACCAAATTCTATTTTATTCCAACACAGAAGCAGTAATACTATTTTGAATGCCCAAGAGACATTGAAAGACATTGAGTAGAATCAGGATACGGTAACAAATAAGTCCACTGTGACAGAGCAAGGCAGGCACATGAGGCAATCAAGACTCTTCCAAAAGCTCCCTAGCAACATCTATCAAGAGTCAAGAGCCTGGGTGCTAGACGGATCCCAGTGATTAAGAGTGCATACAGTTTTTATGGAAAGAACTGGAGTTCAGTTCCCAGTACCAATGCCAGGTGGCTCACAAATGCCTGTAACTCCAGCTTGAGGAAAATCTGACATCCCTGGCCACCATAGGCACCTGCACTCACATGCACATACCAACACACATGCACATCATTAAAAATAATAAAAATAAAACCTAAAAAGTCAAGAGCCAAGTGTGTGCCTGTAGTCCTAGCACTCAAGAAGCAGAGGCAGGAGGGTTGCCATAAGTTTAAACCCAGTCTAGTCTACTAGTAAGTCCAGGCTAGCCAAAAACACACAGCAAGACCCTGTTTCAAAAGTTTTTTTTTTTTAAAGATCTTCAAAATGGCTACATACTGAAACCTAAGACTATCTAATGGGATACCATATAAGAAGTAATCTGAGCCAGGCAGTAGTGGTGCATGTCTTTAATCCCAGCGCTTGGGAGGCAGAGACAGGTGGATCTCTGTGAGTTCAAGGCCAGCCTGGTCTACAGAGCGAGTTCCAGGACAGGCTCCAAAGCTACAGAGAAACCCTGTCTCAAAACACCAAAAAATAAAAAATAAGAAGTAACCTGAAGGCCTGGCCTGCAATCTCAGCATTCAGGAGGCAGAGGCAAAGGCGGATCTCTGTGAGTTCTAGGCACCCAGGAATATATAGTGAGATCGTGTCTCAAAAACAAGCAAAGAGGAGGCTAAAGAGAAGGCTTATCACTTAAGACCACTGGCTGCTTTTCTAAAGGACTCGAGTTTGATCCCCAGCATCAACATGGCAGCCCTCACCTCCCTGTGACTCCAGTTCCAGAGGATCTGAAGCCTTTTTCTGGACTCATATGGCACTGTGCACACGTGGAACACAGACATACCTGCAAGCAACCCTTCCCCCCCACACACACAATGAAAAGTAAAAGTAAATAAATAATGCATACATAAACGAAAACAGGAGCTGGCGAGATGGCTCACCAGGTAGGAATATTTCACTGCTCTTGCAGAGGACCTGGGTTCAGTTCCCAGCACCCACCTGGCAGCTCACAACAATCTGAAATCCCAGTTGCAGGAGATCCAATACCTTCTTCTGGGCTCTGTGAGCACCATGCACAGTGCACACACATACATGCATGAAAAGCCTTCATCCATGACCTGTAAGTGAACTTTAAAACAGTCACCTGAAATCCAAGTAAACACACAATGCCCTGGGTTGACCACACACACAAGAACAAAATGCAGGTCAACATTTAAGGGAAAACACAGAACTTAAATAAATATTTCATCATTGTAACAGGCAAACATAACAGAAACACTGTCAACATCTAACCTTGCAGGGACAGAACAAAACATATCACACCATTCAGGAACATGCTCACACAACCAGAAATACAGGAGAGCGCAAGTTATGTTCACAGATAGTTCAACTACGAACACTGAAAGAAATGCATGAATGTGTTGTTGCTGGGCAAAGGACATCTAAGTGCCACCAAGTAGTAATTAGGTATATTCTTTTACTGCTTTCAAATATTAGGCAGGAAGCACTGGTGAATAGCCATGGAACTCAATATAGGTGACCTTGTACAGAAACTAAAATTTCCTTCTACCTGAGTGAATGGTCAAGTATTTGCTCCATCTTATAAAATTCAGAGATGTAGTTCCTCTAATGCTCGGTATCTAGAATAGTCCTTAGTACTGTTAGCATGGACAAACCAGGAACTGGGGCATGCCTTTCTTAGGACAGCTATAGCCACAGAAATTTGATAGTTACGAATTCATCTTTCCGAAGTCAGAACTGGGGAATGTGAATGATAGCTCTATCTCAAAGATGACAATAGTGACAGTCCCGCCCCAGCATTTCAAAGAGCAATCGTACATTAGTTTTCCATACCATGAAGAGGATACAGCTGAACCCTCTGCCGACTCGTGTGAGTAGGTGTCTCATGATCCTCACTGCCACATGGCTCCCACAGTCCAGAAAGCATTCCTCCAAAGCAGATGTTTCAACTTCTACAAACAAATCCAAGCACAACTAAGGTGAACACGTGGCCTCTCCTTAGAAAGCTAGAGAGGTGGAGTTAAGCAAAGCCCCATGAAAACACAGCATTATACTGTGTCTTAGTTAGGGTTTTATCGCTGTGAAGAAACACCATGACCACAGCAACTGTTAAAAAGGAAAACATGTATGTAGCTAGAGTTTTCCTGCCTGGCCCACAGTCAGGACAAATCTCTCTCACCTGCCAGTCCCACAGCCACTCAGACCCAACCAAGTAAACACAGAGACTTATATTGCTTACAAACTGTATGGCCGTGGCAGGCTTCTTGCTAACTGTTCTTATATCTTAAGTTAATCCATTTCTATTAATCTATACCTTGCCACATGGCTCATGGCTTACCGGCATCTTCACATGCGGCTTGTCATGGTGGCGGCTGGCAGTGTCTCCCTCACTCAGCCTTCCACTTCCCAACTTTATTCTCCTCCTTGTCCCGCCTACACTTCCTGCCTAGCCAATGGCCAATCAGTGTTTTATTTATTGACTAATTAGCAACACACTTGACAAACAGACCATCCCACAGCACTTCCCCTTTTCTTTTCTTAAAAAGGAAGGTTTTAACCTTTACACATCTCCAAAGTCAGCTTGGTATATTTGGGAATTTGGGCGTAGCTTCTCTTACTACTTCCTGCTGGAGGGGGGTGCTGTATCTTATGGGGACACAAAGAATATTTTAGGATTATGGAGTAGTCCATGAGGGTGTATCATCTGAGCCAGCTGCCTTGAAATGGTTCTAGATGTTTCCAGATCATCTGGGCCATGGCGTCATCAGAGACCTTTCAGGTGGTCTTGGCTGGTCAAACCTGATGTATCTTAATCTGGAACAAATCCATAGCCTCTGGCTTTCTGTGGGAACAAAAGCAGAGCCTCCTTTCCAAAGCAACATATCCTTACATCCAAATTTTGAAGTCAAGGTACCTTTAAAATATACATTTTGGCATAACTTAACAGCTTTTGTAATCAAATGTTTTTCTTCAGTTACGAATATCAAAGAGAATATAATCCAGATTCTCTGTGTGGTAGCCATCTTTACGTGGCTTATTTTTTTATATTAGCTTGAGCCTATTGCTTTAAACTGCAGCCTTCTAAGCCTGAAACGGCGCTGGCGCTTTGGCTGCTGGCTCCGCCCACTTCAGCTTCCCAACATGGCGGTAGTACGTTTTCCGCCAGCTCTGGGAGCCATCAACTCTCAGAAATAGTGGGTCTATGCTTCTATCAAAGCAGCTTGTAGCCCAGAAACCTCTTTTTTTTTTTTTTTTTTTTTTTTTTGGTTTGTACTAGCAAAGGCTAAATCCACCACACAGCTTAATGTGCCACTTGCAGAGGCCTCATTCCCGCCATACTGCAGGTCGAGCATGCACGCCAGGAACCCGCCATAGTAGCTCAAACACGCAGGCTGCCACTAGCTTGAAAGAGACAACTAGGAGCTGTTTTTACCTCCGTTTTAGAATCTTTTTACTCAGGTTTTAGGTGGAAACTCTTGCCAAAACGTTGGGCGCCATTTGTAGCTAGAGTTTTCCTGCCTGGCCCACAGTCAGGACAAATCTCTCTCACCTGCCAGTCCCACAGCCACTCAGACCCAACCAAGTAAACACAGAGACTTATATTGCTTACAAACTGTATGGCCGTGGCAGGCTTCTTGCTAACTGTTCTTATATCTTAAGTTAATCCATTTCTATTAATCTATACCTTGCCACATGGCTCATGGCTTACCGGCATCTTCACATGCGGCTTGTCATGGTGGCGGCTGGCAGTGTCTCCCTCACTCAGCCTTCCACTTCCCAGCTTTATTCTCCTCCTTGTCCCGCCTACACTTCCTGCCTAGCCAATGGCCAATCAGTGTTTTATTTATTGACTAATTAGCAACACATTTGACAAACAGACCATCCCACAGCACATGTATGGGGACTTCTTGTATATATTAGAAGGACCAGCCTTAATATTACACACCCCAGGGGCTCAGAGAGAAACTATGAACAGTGAGGACTATTTTCGGGAAAACAGAATCTCAGCACACCGAGCTCTTTAGTCCAATTGCTTTAATTCCTCTGGGATAACATTCTATATACACAGCTTCAGTTCTGTTCTCATGCCTAGCTCCTTTCTTGCCTGATTTCTCTCTATATTTTACTGTTCCCTCTAAGTTCTATCTTAATTCTCTTGTCTTAACTCTGCCTCATCTAGGTCTTTATCAACTTGTTCTTACCCAGCTAGGACTTCCCCATCTGACTCTTGTAGCTAGAGTTTTCCTGCCTGGCCCACGGTCAGGACAAATCTTTCTCACCCGCCAGTCCCGCAGCTGCTCAGACCCAACCAAGTAAACACACAGAGACTTACATTACTTATAAACCATATGGCCTAATGGCTCAGGCTTCTAGCTATCTAGTTCTTACATCTTAAATTAACCCATTTCTATAAATCTATACCTTGCCACATGGTTCGTGGCTTACCAGTATCCTACATGTTGGTACTCATGGCAGTGGCTGGCAGTGTCTCCTGACTCAGTCTTCCTGTTCCCAGAATTCTCTTCTCTGCTTGTCCCACCTATACTTCCTGCCTGGCTACTGGCCAATCAGCATTTTATTTACACAAAGTGATATCCACAGCAGACTCTTCCTCATCTTTCATCTCATCCACACGTACTCTCTGGTCAAAAATCCTCATCCCTCTCCGTTCTCCGTCTCTAAGTTCTTCACGTTCCTCCTAAGTTTCCCAGGAATCCAGTTATAAATCCAAGCAATAGCAATCCCCTGGTCGAGCAAGGTCACCAAGCTTGAATTCTACAGGGTCCTAAAGGCAGGTTAGAATTTTCCTCAGGCAGTGACCATCAGGCTTTCTTTTACAATCCAAAATGGGAGTAGTAAAAGAGGAGGTCAACTGAGTGATAATGACCAGTTAGTATATCAAAAAAGGGGATCTATATGGATTGGGGATTTAGCTCAGTGGTAGAGCACTTGCCTAGCAAGTGCAAGGCCCTGGGTTCGATCCTCAGTTCAAAAAAAGGGGGGGATCTATGTGCTCAGTCAACATTCCTAGAAGTGTTTAGGTAAGAAGTTAGGGGTCTATTAGTAAGATTGTATAAGAAAGGAGGGTCTCGCCCTAAATTGCACAAGAAATAAAGCTGTCTGCCTGATCTAGGAGGCAGGTGTTGTTTCATATAGCCTTGGATGCTTGATAGGCATTTTAGATAAATACACTGTTAGGAGTTCTTGGAAGCACACAAGAAAATCATTTTAGGAACCAGCTAATACACACACACACACACACACACACACACACACACATATGTATATATATATACACACACACACACAACACACACACACACACACATACACACACACACACACACACATATATATAAAAGCTAAAATATCAACAAGACTTCTTAAGCCATGGCTTGACCTTTGGAGAAGTCCTTGATTTTTTCAAGTAGTAGCTTTTGTGATATATTAGCTGAATTCCATTGCATTTTCCTGCGGCTTGCAGCAGGGACTGACTTACAGTTCAGAGATTTAGTCCATTATCATCATGTTGGGAAGCATAATGACATGCAGGCAGACATGGTGCTAAAGAAGGAGCTGAAAGTTCTCCATCCAGACCAGCAGGCAGCAGGAAGAGAATTGAGCCACTGAGCCTGGCTTGAGCTTCTGAAATATCAAAGTCTGCCCCCAGTAACACACTTCCTCCAACAAAGACAGACACAACTACTCCAACAAGGCCATACTTGCTAGTAGTACCACTCCCTATGGGCTTATGGGGGCCATTTTTATTCAAACCAGCACATACAGTATGCTTCTTTTTGTTGTTGTTGTTTTTGTTTGTTTGTTTTTCGAGACAGGGTGTAGCTTTGCACCTTTCCTGGAACTCACTTGGTAGCCCAGGCTGGCCTAGAACTCATAGATATCCGCCTGGCTCTGCCTCCCGAGTGCTGGGATTAAAGGCGTTCACCACCACCGCCCGACAACAGTATGCTTCTTAAAGCTAGTCATAAGCGGAACAGTAAGTGACTACTTGTTTTGCTTGTGTGGGTTCTGGTGGTGAGGTAAATGAACCCAAAGCCTCACAAGTGCCAAGTAGGTGCTCTGCTACTGAGTGAATACCCCAGATCTTTCTAAATTTTCCTTTGAGGCAGCTAAATTGTCCAAGATAGCCCTGGATTTTCCATCTTCTTGCCTTGGCCCCAAGTGGCTGGAATTAAAAGATATGCACTAGCTACCACTCCCAGAATTACTGAATTCCCTTTGCTGATTTCACTGTGCTGGGTATTATATTAGGGGCCTCATGCACAGCAGTGGAGCCCCCCCAAGCCTCTTAACTACACACAATCATGTAACAGCAATAATTATACTTTTGTTTTAATGAACTTCCTGTAAGGAATAATCCCACAAACACCCATCTCTTGTCCCTCTGAAACATGAGAGAGTCAATAGAAACCAGTCAGTATTGGAAAATAGAAACTATCCTACATGCCCTGAGGATCCCTCTCCCAGCTGTCGCCACCCACTTTCTGACTTAACCCCACATCTGCCCATGTCTGTTTCCTGTCTTCTCTCTGCACAGTGAGCAAGCACCAGAGGAGAGACTCATTCACAGCAGCACTCCCAGGTGGTGACCAGGGAAGGCCCTGCTATTTGCAACTTTTGTCTGTAAGGAGCCAATCAGCAAGCACTTTAGGGGCTACGGGTCACCCAGTCTCAGCTGCGACTTCTCATCCTGCTATTACAGCTTTAGAACTGCCTAAGACACAGACACAAATGTGTGGTTGTGCACAGGCGACTTTATTAGAAAACCAGATGGCAGGTGGGTGGCTATGGCCCAAGCACCACAGCTCGTTGACCCTCTGCGGTGGGCCCAGTCCAGCCAGACCTTTTAACCCGGCTGTTGTTCTCTCTCAGGTAAGTGACCCTGGTGACAACAGAAGCACACTTCTTCAGGCTAACCTACAGTCTGTCTTCAGTGTCTGAATACAGCTGCCATATGCAATCTGGTCACACTGTGCTCCAGCACGGAAACTTTATCTGCTCCTGGACAAGACCAGCTTTCTGCATGAAAGGAGGCAAAGCAAGGTTTCGTGGTTTGCCCTCCAACAGCAGCTCCTACCCACCACCTACCCACTGAGCACGCCAGCTCTTGCCATTTCCTTGAGCGTGTTAAGTTTCTGTCCCCATTGCCTAACTGCACAGATATTGCTGTGTGCTTGGAAAACATTTTCCTGCCCAGGTAATGCTTACACATCTTTCCAAATGCATATGACATCTGTTCTTCTGGAAATCCTTCCTTGTCCTTTCTTGCTGGCCTGTCCCCAGGTGCCCTGTCCCTGAGTGGAGAAGCATCCTAAACTTATGATGGCATTTACCATTAAACAGAGCCACAACCTGGCCCCCTATGTGTCTCCAACACACACCAGAAGCAGACAGAGCACCAGACCCTGTTCCTTACCTCTCACAAACGTTGTTGGTTTGGTTTTCTGAGACAGGGTCTCACTGTGTAGTCCAGGGAAGTCTAAAACTTGTGATTCTCCTGCCTCTGTCCCCAGCACGGACAGTAGAGGGACAAGCTGACAGTCCAACATGAGTAACAACTTCTTAGACCTTAGTATGTTAAACAAGGTTCTGGACCAGACCTCTCACTTTGGAAGAGGTGTATCTTCAAATGGAAAATGGTGTTTGTGAAGGTAATGTTGACCTGAGTTCTGTGACCCTCTAGACACCAACACTGTGGCCCTAAAGATCAAAGATTTCTTTCTCCATTTCCCTCCCTCACACCACTAGGTCCACCTTTCCACAGGCGCTTGTTAAGCTATTTTTGTTGTCTTCTTCTTTGGGACATGGTCTCACACTGTCAAGCAGACAGGCCTATAATTCCTGCCTCTCCTTCCGTCCCACCCTCCAAGTGCAGGGATCACGGGCATGAGCTACCACACCTGGCTGTCTTGTTAAGCTCTTTAAACAAATCACATTCTGCTTACAGAGGAGGTTCCAGATGTGAGATCAACTCGGATTTTAAATCCTCCTGCAAACCAGGCTCCATTTCTATCTCTAAAGACAAGGGAAATGGCTGCCGAAAATGGGCACTTAGTTATGGAAGCATTTGCTCTAATGAAACCAGATAAAACTCATCCCTACAAGACAGAGGACAACAATGCACTCAACTCCAGGCAAGATCACATTTGCAATTCTTCGGCAGCAGCACGCTCCCTCGACAACCCATAAACAGAAGAGAGAGAGAGAGAGAGAGAGAGAGAGAGAGAGAGAGAGAGAGAGAGAGAGAGAGAAACAGTCCAAAACAGATGTTTTTACAACACCAGACTAAACATGTAAATAGCTAGTAAGCACATAAAAAGATGTTTGCCAACCTTAAATTGTGAGCAAAACACAAAGGCATAGCAAGAAGCTGTAGAAAGGTTAATACTGCATGACACTGATGAGGATGTGAAGCAACAGTGTTCTCATCTAGTACCGGCGGGATGTAAAACCACACAAAAATGATGAGGGGGGGGATTGCTATTTCTTAGACCTACCTACCATAGGATGCAGCCATTCTACCTCAGGGACTTTCTCGGGAGAAGTAACCTGCACACAGACGTTTTCAGTCCTTTATGCATGAAAGGCAAAAACTGGAATCACCTGAATGCCGAAGGGTTAGTGAATGACCAAACTTTGCTAATTCCACACAGCAAAATAGTACTGAAAAGGGCTGGAGCAGTGGGACACGTACAACAGGTCTCAAAAAGAAGTTGAGTCAAGGCATGTGCATAGATATTGTGTGTGTTTGGCATAAACCAAGCCCCACATTCCATCTGTGGCCCCAAGAAAGCAAAGCATCCACGAAGTAGACACAGAAAGTTAGTGAGCGGCTGCCTAGGGACTGGGGAGGGACACACTGCAAGAGCACAGGCATGAGCTGGGCTAAGGAGGCATTCAGGATGCAGACTGTGGTAATGCTTTCACCAGGGTCCAACGCCACAGTCCTACAGGGGGCCACCTATATGTCCATTATGCAGGAGACAAAGGCAGAAGAATTGGGAGTCTCAGGTCTTCTGCTACACAGCAAAACTCTGTCTCCAAAATCTAAGGACTAGTTGTCATGGTATCACGACTTTAATCTCAGCACTTTCAAGGAACAGGGAGACAGATCCCTTTGAGTTCCAGGCCACCAGGGCTACATAATGAGACCGTGTCTTTAAAAAAAAAGTCCCAAGACTGGGTGTAGTTCACAGGCAGAACACTCACCTAGCAAGTGCAAAGACCTGAACTTAATCCCAGAATAATGAAAAAAGGAGCCTTAATCTTGTGCATTTCAAATGTGCAATCTTACTGAAGGCAACTTACAATTTAATAATAAAAAAAAACACTAAAATCTTTTTGATTTTAGGGAAAAGCATACTTTTCCTATGGCAAAATTCCTCATTTGTTAAGTGACAAACAGAGAAACAAACATCTGTAACTTCTATCACAAATGGCTGACTTCATCCCTATCAAGCATTAAAACCAACAATTTAGCAGCAGAAAAAAGTGTAGATGCTCATTCAACTCAAATCACAAAGATCCTTTTCAGCTGCCAGGCTACCCTTGACCAAAAAAGCTGAGAAACAGATTTTATAAAGTATGAGACTATAGACAGGTGACTAGCTCTGCAGGATGGCAGCCAAAATTATAAATGCAAAGTAGCCTCACTGCTTCAAGTTTATCCTGCAGAAAAACCAGCACATATGCAAATATTTTGCCTGCACAAATGTCTGGGCACCACATGCAGTGTTTACAGAGGCCAGAAGAGGGCAGCAGATCCCCTAGAACGGTAGTTAAAGATGGTTGTGAGCCACCAAGTAGGTGCAGGTGCGAATTGAACCTGGGTCCTGTGGAAGAGCAGCAAGTACTCTTAACTGCTGGGCCATCTCTCCAATCCCCATCAGTCATTTTGTTCCATGGGACATCTGACTCCATTTAGTAATGTATTTGTTAGATGGTGAGAGACTGCAGGCAGTGAGCAGGCAATTCCAGGGATGCTACAGAACATCCTATAACACACAAGACTGCCACAACAACACAGAATCATCTAGCCCACAAACGGTACAGAGATCGAGAAATTCTATGCCCAGGCAAGCACTCCACCAATGATCTACACTCTCACCCCTGAGAAGCCCTACTTCAGAGAACCATGTTAGAAAGAGCAATTAGAAACAAGGTAAGCACTATTTACATGCTAATTACACTAAAAACAATTTTCAAGGACATACTGCTGGGTGTGATGGTGTACACCTTTAATCCTAGCACTTAGGAGACAGAGTCAGATGGATCTCTTGTGGGTTTTAGATCACCCTGGTCTATTTACTGAATTCCATATGAGCCAAGACTATACAGTGAGACTTTATCTCAAAACAAAACCATACAGTTTACTGCATATTTCATCCTCGGAGAACATGAGTATAACTGCTCATGTAGAGACTGAGAAGTAGACACCAATCACTCCTACAATATATTAAAAGTGCTGTGCCATGGCTACTGAGTGCCTAAGCACTGCCTGCAGCAGTCACACTCTTCTCTTGCACCGAGCACATGGAGTGGGACCATTGTGGCTTGAGGGAAGCTCCTTCGTGAGAAGCAACCATTCCACCTACTCTACTGACAGCAGAAACAGTCTCCTGCCTGCCCTCCAAACACCAAGGCTGACATCAGTGACAGATGTTGCCTTATTGTGTGAACTTACGTAGCCACCAAATAAGCGCAAAACTCAGCATTGGACACTGGGAGCCACTCCTCTCTAGAGGAGCTCTTCCATCTCACAAGTACCAAGAGGCTAGTAAGTTTGGTTTACATGCAAAGCACAGTAACATTATGCATGTTTCGGGAGAGGACATTTACCACGCAGCAAGATTGTATAGATTCTGTTTGTATATACTCTTTAAAAAAAAGATTTCAGCATCTAAAATAAACAACATGTACATATACCATGACCATGGCAATTCTTATACAGGAAAACATTTAATTGGAGTGGCTTATAGTTCAGAGATTTAGTCAATATCATCATGGGAGGACATGGTGCTGGAGGAGCTGAGTCCTACATCTTAATCCACAGGCAACAGGAAGTGAATTGTCTAGGCATAGCTTGAGCATAGGAGACCTCAAAGCCCACCCCCACAGTGATACACTTCCTCCACCAAGGCCACACCTACTTCAATGAGGCCATACCTTTTATAGTGCCACTCCCCATGAGCTTAAGGGGACCATATACATTCAAACTACCACAGCTAGGAATTGAATCCAGGGCCTTCTTTGTATTAGGCAAGCACTCTATCAACCAAGCTACATCCCAGCCTCATGAAGAATTATCTTGAGGTAAACAAGGAATATACAGGTGAAGATGCTGCCAGTCAAAAGATAAACAGAGCTAGAGATCAAGGCAGATACGCATGGCAGTGCCCACAAAGAAAGGTTGTGAGAAAATGACCAACAGGGACTCCAAGAAAAAGCAGTGTCATAAGAGCAATCTGAAGAAAAGTTGTTCGTCTTGTCAGAGAGAAACTAGACAAGCAAGGGAAGAACAGAAATATCACTCACAAACTCTAACAGCTTCAAGGTAGCAGTTACCAAGTTTTCAGCAACAAGCACCCCTAAGAATATGGCATGGGAAAAGGAGGTGCTGTGGGATGTTCTGTATGTCAAGCATGTTGCTGATTGGTCAATAAATAAGACACTGATTGGCCATTGGCTAGGCAGAAAGTATAGGCGGGACAAAAAGGAGAATAAAGCTGGGAAGTGGAAGGCTGAGTCAGAGAGACACTGCCCGCCGCCATGATGACAAACAGCATGTGAAGATGCCGGTAAGCCACGAGCCATGTGGCAAGGTATAGATTTATAGAAATGGATTAATTTAAGCTGTAAGAACAGTTAGCAAGAAGCCTGCCACGGCCATACAGTTTGTAACCAATATAAGTCTCTGTGTTTACTTGGTCGGGTTTGAGCGGCTGTGGGACTGGCAGGTGAGAGAGATTTGTCCTGACTGTGGGCCAGGCAGGAAAACTCTAGCTACAAGGAGGCTGGTAAGATGGCAGCTCAGTATGGAAAAGCATTTGTCACCAAGCTGCTTGACCCAAAGACTGATCTTTGTGACCAATATGGTGGAAGAGACAGAGAATAAGACTCATGTGAGTTGTTCTCTGACTTCCACATGCCACCATGGCACAGGTGCACCAGCATATGCACATGTCATAAACATAACACAAAATATTAAAGGCTTTCTGAGAGTAGAGAAAAAATGGGAAAAGAAAATAACTTTAAAGGAGTGGAAAAGAATTAAGATCCAAGGCTTGTGTCACACGGCTGTCTGTAGTCTAGCACTTGGGAGATGGAGGCAGGAGGCTCAAAAGCTGAAGTACAGCTTAGTCAGTTATATAGTGAGTTCAAGGCTGACCGGCAATATATAAAATCCCTGCCCTACTCCACGCCTCCCCCATCCCCCAAAAATGAGGAAGAGGTGACTGGACAAGTAGTGATGGCATCGGGATACTAACTCAAATACACTAAAAAACTTTAAGTTAATGAGGGAAATTTGGTTCCTAGGAAAATCAAGCTCAAGTTCTTATTGGTGAAATTATTAAGGCCACTCTACGTAGTTAAAAGGAGATTTATTTAATGGCATAACTTACAAATTAAGGGATAGGTGTGTGTTTATTTTATAAGTGGGCTCCAGGACTGACGGGACTTGGTGGTGGGAGCTGGAGAAAAATTCTCCAGCTACAAATGGCGCCCAACGTGGGGCGCCAGATATTGGTGAAATTATTAAGGCCACTCCATGTAGTTAAAAGATTTATTTAATGGCGTAACTTACAAATTAAGGGATAGGTAGGTCGCGGGGTCTGGGGAAGGTGTATCACAGTCCAGCGGTGTTTTCTGGAGCTCTGCTTGGCCCACCTCGACCGTCCAGGGTCCCGGACCAGAGAGAGCGCGCTCGCCCATCCAGATCTCGGGTCTCCAGGCGCCTCCCTTGGCCCCGCCTTGTAAGCGTGACAGTTGCCGAAGTCTCAATGGGGGTTGGAACTTCCAGATCAAAGCTGGTATGGCTACTCACTACAAGTTCTTCCATAGACATGCTGAAACTTTGATGACATAAATCAATGGTTACCACCAAATCATAGGGGGTAAAGGACTACCAAGGCTGGTCCCTCAATAATAGACAGTGATGGAGGCAAAGACCTAACAAGGGTGGTCCAGCAGTAACTGCTCAATTTGGTCAACTATATATACTATGAGACTTTACCTAGTATTTTTTTTTATTAATTTTAGAAATAGGCAAAAAAAAAAAACTATGATAAATATTGTTTATTTCTTTAAAACACCCAATATTGCCGGGCAGTGGTACTGCACACCTTTAATCCCAGCACTTGGGTGGCAGAGGCAGGCAGATCTCTGTGAGTTTGAGGCCAGCCTGGTCTACAGAGTTCCAGAAAAGGCTCCAAAGCTACACAGAGAAACCTTGTCTCAAAAAAACCAAAAAAAAAAAAAAAAAAAGTTCCAGTCTCCAAAGATTTCAGACCCTAAGCACTATTGTGGTTTCTAAACTGGCACCTCTTTGCCCTCAGTGGTTATACAGAAACACACAGGATTCTTGAAATTAGTCATGAACCCAGATTTGATGGGCCTGGTCACACAAGCCTGTAATCCTCGCTATTCAGAAGAAAGCTGACGAGGAGACAGCTTCTGAGCTAGGTGTGTGCTAAAGGTGAGCCTGAGCAGCTTAGCAAGATAAAACCCTGTCTCAAAATGAAAAGTAAAGCCAGGTATGGTGGTGCAAGCCTTTAATCTCAGCACTCAAGAGCCTGGAGGAGGATCAGACTTTTACAGTCACCCTCAGCTACATAATGGAATTTGAAACCTACATAGGTCACGAAAGGCTATCAATCAGTCAATCAGTTGAGATGAGAATGTGGCCAATGGTGAAGGGCTTACCCAACTCAAGGGAAGGAGGGTGACACAGAACAGCTAGTGCTCTCAGATGAGTTACCTGCTAAACCTTGTCCTAAAGGGATACTCGGGTCTCAGCCTAGAGATTCACCTGAAGTAGTCATGAACTCCGGTGGAACTGTATGGCATCATAACGCTGATTCAGGCGGCCAGCTGACCCATGCCGCCTCCAGGAGGGTGTTGGCTGCCCCTGCAGGCTTGTGGGCAAGCTATCTCACCGAAGTCCACCCAGGCATCCCCCAGGGGTCCTTCTGCAAACACAGGCACACGCTCAGATACGTGTGGCACTCACTGCTTCACTCAGACCACTCACCCCATCCCAGGCCCTTCTTTCTCTTATACTGCTTCCCTCCCAAAGCAGTGCTTAGACCTGAGCTTCCCCAGTGGCCTCAGTGCTGAGTCCTTCCTTTCAGATACCTGCTAGTCTCATCAAGTTTCCTCTGGCCCCGGTTCTGGCCACTTCCAGAACGGGGCATTGCCCTTCCACTCAGAACCCCTTCTTCAAGCAGTCTGTGGCTGCTCAGTACTCAGGAACTGCGGAACTGATGGTTTACGACTCCAGTATGCCCTTTCGTCCTGAGCCTGTCAGGAAAACCTGGGCTTGGGAGTGCAGCAAGTCTGAATAGCTGGTGGGGCCTGAAGCACTTGGCCATCTCCTTGTGGGTAAGCTGTAGGCAAGCTCGAATTGACACATGTACATACCCACTACCATACTGCGCAGCAGTGTGCACATTCCTCCTAGCCTGTTCAGGCCAATTCTCAGTTTCAAGTTCACGGTTTAGATGTGATAAAGGTTCAGAGTACTAGGGGTCAGTTGGGTGTAACAGAAAGGCTGAACAGGTGTAAATTTACTGCCCTAACTCCTGCAATGGGGGGGGGGGGTCTTCAAACAAAAGCTATTTCTAGCCAGGACCTCAGCTCTGTCAGCCACCAGTATTCCATGCAGCTGGGGAAAGGACTACTGAAGAGGAAGGACAAGGGCCACGCAGCACTCAGATGACACTCCCCTTTATAGGTCCTTGTTTTTCACTGTGTAAGATGAGCAAGGTGAGCTATAGAGACTTGAACACTCCAGGACTCAGACTGCAACAGCAGCCCTTCGGGCCACCACTCCCTTCCTCTCAAGGACACCACATATGACATCCAACCACCTCAATGGTTGACTGCAGTAGTTGATACAGTGCAGATTTGTTAGACGCGTTCAAGGCCCTCTACAGCCTATGACCCTGTCTCTTCCATCTTCTTCCTCCTTATACACCATGATAAACACCTGGGAGCAAGGAGGTGGCTCTTGAAGTTGTACATTAGGGCCAGATGTGGTGTCTGTGCCTATAATGCCAACACTTAGGAGGCAAAGGCAAGTGGATATGAGCTGAAGGCCAGCTTGGTCTATATAACCCAAGGCTCCACAGAGACCCTGTCTCAAAACAGAAAAAAGTTATAGATTAAAATCGCTGCATTATTTTTAATAGATAATACACACCACTACCCCAGGTGAATTAGGGTACCTTGGGAATGGGAACTGGTACACTGGCTGGTTTAACAATGCCTACTGGATTCCTGTAATGGGTACAGGAGTCACTCAAAGCAGAACCACAAAGGTTCCACCAAATTAAAAGACAAGACACTCCGCAGGTAGTAATTTTGAGTAAAATAAGCATTTTTAAGGAGTGTGTGGAGGCATATATCTGTAATCCCAGTACTTTGAGCCTCAGGCAGAACTGAGAACTTGTCAGTTTGAAGCCAGCTTGGGCAACATAGCAATTCTATTCTCAAGAAAAAGGATTTGTTTATTGAGATGGAGTCTCAATCTGTGTAGCCCAAGATCCAACTACCTCAACCTCTTGAAGGCTGGGATTACTGATGTGGGTCACCATATCCTGCAGAAACATTTCTCTTACATTTATACATTTTGTGTGTGTGAATGTACAGGATAACTTGCAGAGAAGAAGGCAGTCTTTCCTTCCACTATGTGGGTAACAGGGATCCAGAAACTAACTCACTGGTTATCAGTGCTTACCTGCTGAGCACCTTACTGGCCCCAAAATATAGTTTTAAAGTTGTACTTATTCTTTTTCCTTCTTTAGACAAGCCCCAAAATCATAACAAAAAATATATATATTCAGAGTCTAGCAAAATAGTATATAGAAAGACAATAACAGCCTAAAAATACCGCTCTCTAGTGGTTAGCCAAGGTTTTCTTTTTCTGATTTAGGGTCTGGTTTGGTACCGTACTGGGGACTGAGACCAAGGCCTTGCACACACTGGGCATATGTGGCACCTCCAGCCCTGATAAGGGACTTTTCATTTTTAAGGGCAGAACAATCCCTTTTTAGGTATCAATGTGAGTCCTTGTGATAATACAGGCTGCATGTACATATTCTCGTAGTCATCACATGCAAAGTGAACTAAATTTACTTAAATCTTCTACAAACAAAATCAAGGATTCACAAACTATGGCATTTTATTTCAGAGCCTTTGCTTACATTTGTACAATATATTACATAATTCATCATGTTTGCAGATCCTAATATAGACTTTATAGTTTTAATCTATAAGTTTTTTCTTCAACATTTTGCTGTCAACAAATCTTTACAGTCTGTACAAATTTGAATAACTTGAAACCATTTTTCAACAAAATTAGTTACTGTAAGCACACATTACAAGACTTAAAATGCTTTTCTTAGAAAGGTTGAATGTAAAGGATTAAGGATTCTGACACGTTAGCATCTACAACAAAACGCTTCGAGATTCTCACATGTATTGCCAGAAAACAAATAAAACATGCCAGCCTCATTCAAAAAAAAGCACACGGAACCACAATTAAAACAGTGAAACAGTCTGTACAGTAAAGTACTGTGTATTAACAGTGCCAGGTTTTAAATAGCTTCAATGAACACATCCGCAATATACAAATGTCTTACAAAGGTGGGGAATTAAATACAAGTGCCAAACAGATTGGAATCATACAACATAAAGTCAACACAAGTGAAAACAATTGGCGTTCATTTTGCAATTTATACAAGGCATTTAATTGTATAGGCCTACTACCCAATTAGCTATTTATACTTAAAATAACAACCATCTTTGTGAGACAGGCCATATAAACAACCTTGAACCATTCTAACAGTTTGTTCCTGAAGTCTTTTTGTTGTAAGCTCATAATAAAATAAGCAATACAAATGAATTATCTGTATTTAAGGGAAAAGAAACATTTACAAGAAAACACAAAAATATAACTGTTATAATTCATTATGAATAAATATACACTTTGAACTGGCTAAGTACAATCTTTATACATTGTTTAAGATTTAATACAGTTTATTAGCCATTTTCTTTTTTCACACAATGTATTATATCAAAATTAAAAAAAAATACTGATTTATAGAAAAATGGCAAAGTACAGTAGTCCCATTTCAATTTGAAGGGGCGTGAAAAGCCACTGCTGACCTTTTAGCCTAATTCAAACCTGTAAACATGTTCAGTCATTTTTAAAGAGAATCTTTAATATTTGGTTACCAGGACTGATGTCTAATAATATCCTGTTAACTGCAGGTTTTGAATTTGTTACATGTGCTTGACTTATACAATTAAAGTCACCCTAAGGTGACTTGCTTTAAAAAACAATTAGCTTGTACAAATGAAAATAGGTTCATATTTTTTAATAAATGAATGGAAAAATATCAAATGTTCCAGCTTTAACAAAATACAAGGGAATACATATACAGTAAGTCATCTCACATGTTCTGGCCCACCCTTTCTCTGCTTACTGTGTTGTCTCTACAGGCAGTGAAAAGCCTCCTCTGCCACAGTGGAAGGCCTTCAAGTTACCAGACACGCAATTCCCAGACAAGTTGGAAACAATTATTGCTTGAGGAAAAGCAGTTCGTTGTACTTTTTCTTCATAAAAAAGTGCACTTAAGTGCCAAGTCAGCTTGTCAAGAAACAATTTTTAAATATAAAATAGTGCTTGTCTGATTTTGTGTGTGTGTGTGCCACTGTGCAGTATAAAAAAAGATGTGGCCCTCAACAGCCATTAAGTGCAAAGTGCTCTAGCAAGTCCTGCTGTCACCTGCACTCAACTGACACTCCATTCTGTGATGCGCTGGACATTGACGGGTCAGCCAGTGTCAACATAACAGCAGCTGTTATGGAGCTGGACGAGGGAGAAGAGGAGGAGGAGGAGGAAGATGTAGCAGCACCTGAGGAAAAGGAAGAGCACATGTGAGGCTACAAGGCAAGCCACAGTGGACAGAAGCAAATGCTAGTCTTAGCCTAACTGTCTGCTATGTTCTCCAAATTCACCTTCTAGGAGCCATGCATGCTCACAGTATCACAGTATACAGAAAGGGAAAGCCAGTGCATTTCAGCAGCAAGCCACTGCTCAACAGAGGCATCCTGTACAGAGAACATGGGGTACAGTGGTACAGCTCAGAGGCAAAGTACTTGCCTAGATTATAAGCCCATTGGTTCTTTCCCCAGCCCTGTCAAGGAAAAAGCAAAGCAGAGCAGAGAGGGAAGAAAGGAGCTATGTACCCACACTGCAGAGGGTAAGATAAAGGATAACTTTGTTCACCAAATACCCAAACAGTTTTGAATGAAACTGGAAAAGCCTCTGTCATTTCTGTCTTTCCATCCTTCAAGTTTTCCTATAAATTCCTATGGTGCTAAGAATGGGGAAGCTGAAACCTCATAGATGGTTACCAGGCATAAACTGCTTGCCTCTGTAGCCTAACTACCTGAGCTGAACTCCCAGATCCTACTTGAGAGTGGAAGGGGAGAAATGACTCCATTATGTTTTCCTCTTGACCTCCACATACACTCACACAATAAATGATTTTATTTCAAAGTTTAAAAAGAATGGGAGGCTGAGTTGAAAAGCTAACCAACTGCACTTACCTCCCTCAGTTTTTAAGATATACGCACTGTTTTCTTCAAGGGCATTCTTTCCTTATTATCAATGCATGAATGGAATAATATACACACACATATATATGCACAAATAGAAAAAAATCATCCAGTGTGATGGCTCTATAGGGGAAGGCACCTGCCACCAAGCCTGGGCCGATCTGAATTTGATCTTTGGGACCCATACGGCGGAAGAAAAGAACTGACTTCCAAAAGTTGTCCTCTGATCTCTAGACGTACATTATGGCACACTTGCACACACATACGTGTGCACACACACACAATGTAAAAACAAATTTTTGTTCCATACATGGGCATAAGTTAGAGAAGCAACTCTATCACCTACAACTGTCTTATTTGCCCAAGTGCTCCCTCTACTGTCCCTAGTTGTTCATATTCTTTAAAACTTTAGATGGAAAATTACTGCCACAAGGCCTAATCTTTTATAAAGACAATTGCAATGGAACATAACCCAACATATTTACTTCTGCATTTTGGAGCCTTTGGGAGATTCCTAACCTGAACCACCAGAGACGAACAGTTTCTATAGAGAGTATGTGGTCCTCAAACAGCTACCATCTCTGTAGAGACAACATCTGCAACCCATGTTCTAAAAGAATTTCATCTCTAGAATCTGGAAATGGAGATTTAAATTTCCTAGATTTAACAGCACTTATTAAAACATAGGAAGGAGCTGGGGAGGTAGCTCAGTCATTGAAGTGATTACAAGGACCTCAGTTCCATCTCTAGAACCTATGTAAAAAAGCAAAGCTTGGTGGCCAGCCAGATTAGCCTATGAGCAAGGCCCAGGCCAAGGAGAGATGTCTTAAAATAAGGTATCTGAGGTTGTCCTGGGGCCTTCACACCCATGCACACACACACAAACACAGGTGGAAGTAAAGTGGAATATAGTGCGCTATCGTATAGTATCCCATCTCCTGCCTTTGTTGTGGTTTAGATTATGAGACAGATCTCCCTATATAGCCCTGGCTAACCTGAACTTCACTATGTACAGCAATCTGACCTTGAATTTGCAAACACTGTCTTGCCCCTGCCTCTCAAGTGCTAGGGCTGCAGTATGTGCGAACAACATCGTGTAAGGTCACGTTCCATCCATATCAGCATATACAACTCTATTTCTTTTTCTTTTCAAATAGTATTACACTATATTTACGAGAAATAATTTCTTTAATTTCCAAGCTTTTGTTGTTACCAACAATATAATAGTTTGTACAATTAATACAATTTTATTTATTTTAAGACAGGGTCTTAAGCAGGCTAGCCCCAAACCTACCATGTAGTCAAAGATAACCTTGAGGTCAAGATTCTCTTGTTTCTATTTTACCTTCCAAGCGCTGGAATTACAAGTATGTGCCACCACACCCACCCAGTCACAAATCAAAAACTGAATGTCTATTTTATTTTCATTGGCTTGAATATAAAATGTAATGATGCCGAGTGGTGGTGGCACACACCTTTAATCCCAGCACTCACGAGGCAGAGGCAGGCAGATCTCTTTGAGTTCGAGACCAGCCTGGTCTACAGAGTGAGATCCAGGACAGGCACCAAAACTACACAGAGAAGCCCTGTCTCGAAACAAACAAACAAACAAAATAAAATGATTTCCATCAGCAATGTTGCTAATTCAACATTAACTGCTTTACATCTTGATTGATTCCAGATTCAAGTCACTCCAAGCTACTATCTGAACTAGTGGAACAGGCTTTCCGTATGACGTGCTTCCACTGCGGCTCCTAGAATCTACTTTCCATCCAGCATGCCATTTCCCTGTCTAAAGATTCTAACAACTCTCTATTCTGCTCAAAATACAACTGCAACCCTTCACTCTAGCCTACAGGGCCCCACATCACTCGCTCTCTGATTTCATGACGAAAATCTCTACTACTTCACACTATAGTGGTTTTCATTCCGTGTGGAAAGGAACCAAGTACACTCTCACCTCAGAGCAGAGGTCCTAATTTGGGGTTATTCTACCACTCCATCTTGTGGCTACCTGACAGTGTCTAGAAGCATTAACTGTGCCATACCATTGGCATGTGGGATGGCAGCTAGAGATACTGTTAAACAACCTCTGATGTAGAGGACAGCTATCTATAGGAAAAAATGATCAGGCTCAAAGTGTTAATGGTGTCACATTAAAGCAATCCTGTTTCAGGGACTTCTGCCAAGGACTGAGTCATATGTCACACAAACTCCATGGTGTAGCTAGCTAATGGAAAATAATTCAAGGTCCTAACTGTAGGGCACTAATATAACCCAATGGATATCCTTATAAAAAGAAGACTCAGAGACATCTCTACATCCACTATAGATGTTTCCACATGGAAGAAGGTGACAAAGACAGCCTACACACAAACACGGCAGGCCTCAAGAGAAAAAACAAGGTGCTGACTATTTAAACTTCCAGTACTGTGAGAAAAGAAGTTTCTATTGTTGTCTTCTCTGTCATGGTATTTTGTTATGACATCTCACATCATTTCTTGTCATTTAGGACTCAATAGAAATGTCCTATTTGCATTCTAAAGTAACCCAAATAGTGAGAAAAAAGAAAAAAAACAAAAACAAAAACAAAAAACGCTGTTACACTGTTGTGAGGGAATGTCAACTATTGCCACAATAGAAAACAACATTGAGGTCCCTCAAAAATTACAAGTAAATCTACCACCTTCTAGAAAACAGGACAGTGTTTACAATGGCCAGGAGAGTAGAGGAGGAGAGGCATGGAGACTAGTTCATGGCATGCCATCTAGACCAGATGGGAGCAGTACACTTTAGTGTGCTCACACAGAAGGCTGATGACAGCCAACAATACTGCACTATAGAATTCACAATACCTACAAGATGGAATTTTGAATGTTAAATGTTTTTTTGTTTGTTTGTTTGTTTTTGTTCCTTTGTTTTTTGTTTTTCAAGACGGTTTTTCTCTGTGTAGTTTTGATGCCTGTCCTGGATCTTGCTCTGTAGACCAGGCTGGCCTCGAACTCACAGAGATTCACCTGCCTCTGCCTCCCGAGTGCTAGGATTAAAGGTGTGTGCCGCCACTGCCCAGCAGGATTTTGAATGTTTTTATAACAGAGAAGAAAGAAATCTAGAAATCCTGAAGGAATCACTCCACAAGTATGAACGTACTGAAACACCACACTGTGACCATAAAATGTATGAGTATTTGTCAAAGTATTCTTTAAAAGAAAGTTTCTTCAGTAATACCTGGCACGAACCAAATGCACAACACAGGCTTTGCTGAAGGAGCTCATATAAATCAAAAGACCTTATGATTTATGTATTATACTAAATTTCTTTTTGGGCAGACAGGGTCTTGCCCAAGTTGACCTGGCCTCCCACTCTTGCTGTCTCTGTCTCCTTAACGCTAGGACAGTAGCCATTTGCCACTCGGTTAAGACCCACCATGCCTATCTTCCTTCAGATTGAAGGTGTACTGTGAGTTCCATGAGTGGGCACTGTGATGTCCTATCAGATGAGGCTGACAGAGTGAAGTCTGTCCACAGAAACACAAACACAGTCCTTTCTCAACAGCAGTGGACTAAACTGACTTATGTCTAAGGGAAAAGTACTTACTTTCTCTCTCTTTCTTCTTTAGACGTTTTCTCCTTCTATCAATGGAAGCTACTTCAGATTTTAATGACAGATAATGCTTTCTGATTTCTTGCAATTTTTCTTGAAGAATTGAGATCCGTTCAGCACTTGTCATATTTTCCAGGTCCGCTGTCAATTTAAAATATTCATTAATATGTATTTTGGAAGTAAAAGTTAATAAAAACCAAAACTGATATGGTTATAGAATAAAGTCAAAGACAGATAAACTACAAGACAGTTTTCTGGGTGTGGTGGTGCACACCTGTGATACCAAATAAACCACAAAAAACAAAAACATCAAAATATTTCCTTCCTAAATTACTCTACTTCCTACCCTGTGACTATAATAACCTGGCACAAATGAAATGTACAACACAGGATTTGCTGAATGAGCATATACAAACCAAGACCTTATGATCGATGCATTATGCTAAAATTCTTTTAGGCAGACAGGCTTGCTATGTAGTCCAAGCTGAACTGGACTCCCATTCTTGCTGTCTCTGCCTCCTGAATGCTATGACTACACATCTACCACTATACGCACTACTATTTTCTCTGCTCAGTTTTCTAGTCATACAAAATAACACCATAGTGCATCAGTTTAAAAATAGCCAATGTAGCCTGGTTATATCTGGTGTAGGGCATGGTAAAACACACCTTTAATCCCAACACTTAGGAGGCAGAGACAGGAGGATCTCCATGAGTTCAGTCTGGTCTACATAGTCAGTCTCAGACTACCCAAGGCTACATAATCAGACCCTATCTCAAAAACAGTAACAAAAAAAAAAAAAAAAAAAAAAAAAAAAAAAACAAACCAAAAAAAAAAAACCAACAACAACAATAAAAAAAAAACCAACACACACACACACACACACACAAAACAAAACAAAACAAAACAAAACAACCCAGTTATGGCAATACAACCTTGAAACTCCAGCCCTCAGGAGACTAAGGCAAAGGGATTGCCCAAGTTTGAAAGCAACCTGATCTATGCAGAGTACCAGGCCAGACAGGCTAAATAGCAAGATCTTGTCTCAAAAAGCAAATTCATATTTGCAAATATCATGCAAAGGCAGCAGAAGGTTAAAATGTATTTTAGAGGGGAAGAGAAGGGAGACAGGGTCTCAGCTTTATAACCCAAGATGTTCTCAAACTCTCAATCCTCCAGTCTCAAACTCCTGAGCTCTGGGATTATAGGTGTATATCCCTATGCCCAACTCCCATACTGTTTCTTTATTTAAAAAACAAAACAAGATTTATTTTTATTATTCTTAATTATTAACTATATATGTGTGTAGTCTATGTGTACAGGTGCCTGAAGAGGCCAAAGGTTGTCAGAACCCCCGACCCCAGCCCCGAGTTACAGGCAGCTGTAAGTGACATGGGTGCTGAGAACTGAACTGCCATCTTCTGGAAGAACAGTACAAGCTCTTAACCAGTAAGTCATTCCTCCAGCACCCCCATACTGTTTTCAAGCAGATTCTCAATCTCACATGTACTCACTTGCTGGTCAGCGTCTTACTATTTTCTTTTAGCAATTTGTTCATTCAAATTGGGATCCTACTAAGGTCTATACTATGTCACTGTTAAGGTCCCCAGGCTTAGGGTAGCTTCTTTTTGCTAGCACTGACATCAGGAGGAACTAAGACAAAATGCCTACAGTCCAGACCAAATATGTCACTTACACATCTGAAAACTCCACTTGTACACCTTGGGAAGCCGATTACTGGGCTCCTTGAGATCAGGGTCTTTATCTCCATTCTTGCCACACTTTCCTGGAGACTGTATCCTTGCAGGAGACTTGCTATTGTGGGACTTCATTCCAGTAGGGACTGACTTGACTGCCTGAGTCTTAGTCACACTTTCACCAGCTGAAAGTTCTTCACTGTCACTACTGTTTGCTGAAAGAGAAAGAAACCATCAATAAACAAACGTTGGTCAACCTATCATCAACTTAAGAGGATAACTCTAAATTCACCACTTAAGTTTTCCACTACAATAAACAATCTACCTAGAAAATCAGTGTGGAAGATTTAGCTCAGTTGTATAATTCTTGCCTAGCAAGCGCAAGTCCCTGGGTTCAGCCCCTGGCACTGGAAAAATAAAACCTAGAAAAATCACATGCAAATGCAGACATATCTCAGCCAAAGGAAACAAAAGCCAGTCTTCCACCTAGATTGCCAATAGGTATGAATTCATTTACAGTGATCCTCCATCCTGCTAGTTTCACTAGAAAATACAGTGAGCCAGCATCTAGATGCTCCCACATATCCATACCACAGATGCTTCACTCAGTCAGTCTCTTCCCTAGCTAAAGAGCTTTTTACTCTGTTGGAACATGGCATTTCTTGTAGTAACTTCTTTAGGACTTCATTTGTGCACAGCAAAATGTACCAATTCTGCTGCCACAGTGGCGCATAATCAGCACTATCACTGAAGAATTTCTTGGGAAACTATACTGACATGTGTAACAAATTCCTTCATCTCCTCACACATAATAGCTTGTTTCCTAAAATTTATCACCACACTCTCTGTGGTCAACATATTCTGGAGTTTATCAAGAATTTGCTAATTAAGCTTCAGTTCTAGAATGGATGAACTTATCCTTGACCACTTGTCATACGACAGGAGTACCATTTGTTTAGTAATGCATGTCCTCTTTCTAGATACAAAGTACCTTTTTAGATTCCGTTACAATGATTGCTCAGAGAATGGTTAATGGTAAATTACCAGGACTGAAGCCAGATAATCAAAGTTACCATCAACTGCTCTAAATGGATTAATTTATTGACTCTTTAAAGATGAGCCTTTCTGGAAATGACATTAAAATGGTAACATCTTGAAGACAAAAGCATTACAGTGTAAGAAAAACATATTTTAACTATTCTATTGTTCATACCAAGTAATCTAGAACCAATTTGGCATATATTGATGAATTATTCTTTAACAGCACTCAAGTGGGGGCCCTGAGGTGTCAAAAGTGTTCCAAACTGCAAAGGTGCACCTCTTCCCCTGAGAGTAAACAACCTCTGCCACTCCTATACACACATCTGAATGAACCTTTCCCCAGCCCCCACTGCCGCTCTGGAACCATAACAACTCCTAGCTAAGCCACCCAAGGCTTGGCCCCTTTGTGTGCTGTGGCCTGCCTCAGCCTGCCTGACGCGGCCTTGCTGAGCACAGCCACCCGGGGCCCCAAAGGATGCCATATTCACCGCCTGGAAGTCATATGGGCTCAGCAGAAGCTCGGGGAGCTGACCGCGTAACCCTTTTCTGCACTGCAGTGCAGCCAAGGCCGCTGCTAGCAAAGGTCAGGCAGTGGAGGTGGCAGGAGTCTCGGAAGAGCAGCAGGGGTCAGTGTGGGGCACCTGAAAAAAAATTCTTTACATATTTTCCACTTCTTATTTTGTCTACAAAAAAAATAATAATAAATAAAGATCAAACACACAGCCCTCAGAAGAAGCAAAGCATTATATTCTCTGCAGGCCAATGAACAGGCCCTGCCAGTCTTAGACAGAGCACTCTTAGCAAAAGTACTGCTTGTGATTGCTTTCAAGTAATATATATGGTTTAGGGATGGAAGTGTAATTTCATAGACTGAAACTGTGCCTGCTGTTCTGAAACATTATAAATCAATCCACTTCTTTGTAACAAAAGTACACATAGAACATGTAGACACTAAACATGAAGGTAAATGAGCCATGATGTCTACATGATCACTCACCAGCAACCAATACCATTAACAGCAATTTGTTCAATCCTAGACTTTACCCATCATGAGAAAAACTTCTGTGTATCTGTTAGCTGTTTGTTGTTTGAGGCAGGGTCACATGTAGTCCAGGCTGACTTTGAATTGGCTATGTAGCATAGAATGATCTTGAACTCCTGATTCCTCTGCCTCTACCTCCCCAAAACTGGCATTATAGGTGTGCACCACCTATCCAGCATGTGACCTTTTTTAAGGTTATGAGAAAAAAAATGTAGAATTAACCCATAACCAAATAACCTTTTAATGGGGGTGGAGGGGTGGGGGGTGTCAACTATTATTTTTGTATCTTGAAGCTTCAAAGCAAATTTCACACTTACTGCCTTTCCCCTTCTTTTTGTTGTTCACCACGGTGGCTTTATGGCTTCTCTTCTGCTTTTTTGATGAACTTCCTCCTCCCTGAGCATCTTTCACTCTTTTCTGACCTGTACAGGCTGTAATGAGAAATAACTTAAGTAATATAAAATAGAACTCACTTTTATTTTGGTAGGACTGGGGACTGAACAGATCCGTGAATAGCTTCACAGATGCTAAGCCACTGCTCTACAACTGAGCTGTATACCTAGTCCAGTAACACAAAACAGAATCAGACATTCCCTAGCTGACTATTTAAATATTTTAGAAAGCAATCCCCAAACTATAATTTTTGTAAGATTTATATAAATTATCATAAAAAATATTTCCAATTTTTAATTCATTGTCATTAATGAAGCTCAGCTAGCCCTTAAAAGTTAAGGACTTTTTCCAGGAAGGCAAGGTGCATTCTTAGGAAAATCAAGACTGAAAATGTTGTCAGCATAGTACCGCAGTTTATGGGTCCAGTAACTCAAACATAGAATATGCTGAAATCTGTTAAGATTCAATAAAACTGAAGTATTAAGGTTCTGTTACAAGTGGTAATGCTAACAAGTGAATGGGATAGGAGGGAAAGTAAGACAGGAAGTCAGTCACATAGCTTAGACTGGTCTCCAACTTCCTATACAGCTAGAGATGACTTTGAACTCCTGGTCTTTGCCTCCACCTCCCCAGTGCCGTAATTACATGCCTGAAACACGGTGCTTTATAATATATTAACTGGATATATTCTGGTAGTAATTCATGCTTGTTTTATGTGAATTTACTTCTAGGGCATTGGCAAGCTAATATACATACAATTTATAAACTCAGCAACATGGATTTTAAGAAACACCTCATCTTTTTGGTATGAAATGACCTGCAAAGTATTATAAACCAACATCATCCTTTCTTGAACTAGCTCAAGTGTTCACCTTCAACAAGAACTTCTTTGAAGCTGCAGGTTCACGGATTCATCACTACTCTAAATTGCAACATTTCTATACATTACTTGTGAGGTCTTTAGCCCTTGTTATACTTTTGTGACTTTTGAATTATACACAATCTCTTAGACTACCTAAAATAAGCTTTTGTTTTAAAACTCAGAGACTAAAGAGGTATATACCCTTGCTTCCAATTTCTAGTACTGTAACATATCATATAAATTATTCTTATAATAAAACTATGGCAGCCAAAAATGTTTCTTGCTGCTTCTGTTACCAATGGTAAAATTAATCTACAGTTTACAAAATATGGCTTCCTTGGTTGCAAACTGTAATAGGATATTCATTGTATGAAATTTCATATTTTTTACTGAATATATTAATGAAAATAAGGTTGTATGATAGGTGTCTAAGAGTTCACTGAGACATGAATTCCAAAAAAACTGAATAGTGCTTTGATTTGATAAAGCAGATGGCCTCGAGTTTCATACCTTTTAAAAATAAATTTTATGTTTAGTTATATGTGTGCGTATGAGCCTGTGAGGGGAGGTGCCCATGGAAGCCAGAAGATGGGAGTCCAATTTCCTGGAACTAGAGTTACAGGAGGTTGTAAACCACTAAATGTAGGTGCTGGGAACTGAACTCTGGTCCTCTGCAAAAGCTGTATGCACTCTTAACTACTAAGCCATCTCTAGCCACAGCACTTTAAAAAGAAAAATGTGTGTGTGCGTGTGCGTGTAGGTAAGAGGACACCTTTGTGAGTTGATTTACTCTTTCAACCAAGTGGTTTTAGGGATCAATCCAAGTTATCAGGCCTTTACCCACGGAACATTCTTGCCAGTCCAAGTTCCATACTCTTCCCCCCCCCCCCCCCCCCCACCAAGACAGGGTTTCTCTGTGTAGCACCGGCTGTCCTGGAAGTTGTTCTATAGATCATGCTGGCCTCGAACTCTGAGATCCACGTGCCTTTGTCTCCTGAGTGCTGGGATGAAAGGTGTTTGCCAGTACCACCTGACTCCAAGTTCCATACTTTCAATCTAATCAGGTTTAATATTTAAAAGGGCAGCACTGAGTCTTAGCAGAGAAAATAGCAAACTCTTCCTGGTTGATTTTAATTTTTCTTAAGCGATGAAGACCACAAAAAGGATATAATCGCTCAAGAGCAAGAATTCTAATACAACACTGTTGAAGGCCTAATTGACATTCTTTCCCTTTGAAGATGCCTTTCTTCATGAATATGTAATATAACTCTATAACAGAGCATAGATGTAATCATAACAGCAGATATACTTGTAAATCCCCAATAACTACAACTTCTGTTTTACTAATGATTTACTATCTTTTATTTCTTTGAGAAATGTTCTCAGTATGCAGCACCCCTGGCCAGGAACTGTAGCCCAGGTTTGGTCTTGAACACTAGAGCCTCTTCTCTTAGCCTCCCATGTGCTGGGATTACAGCATGCATAGGTTACCATATCTCTTTATGGTCAACTAAGACTCTCGAACTATTGCACTATCCTCTGCTACTCAAAACACATACCCTCCAGTGCTCCACCTTTACACTGGGTGCATACATTTCAAAACTAAGTGTTGGCCTTGAGTGCACTGATTTAAGGCACCTGATCAAAGTAGTTTGTAAGAAAAATGATGGCATAGTACAACTATGGTACCATTAGGAAGTACTAATACTTTTACCAAGTACTAATTTGATTTTTCCTCTTTGAACAACTCACGGAAAATCAAGAGTATTACTATAGAATATTATTAACATACATTGGTCCTTCAATTTGGAAGCTATACATCTAATAAAGCATCAAATTCCTTTACAAACTCACACAAGTAAGTCAAGCTTGCAAATCAGTTTGACACGATTGTCTGAGGGAAGCAGTGCCTGGACAGTTGGTTGCTCCAAACCCCTATTTACAGTATTTGGTTAAGGGTGGAAGGGTCTGTCAACAAATCAAAATGTTTGTGAGAGACTACATGTTATAACTGCAAACACAGTGTTACATAAACACAGTTAAGTGGCTCATATATCTAGTCAACCAACATATGGAATGAATTTCATTAGCTTTAGCTCTGGACCTACAGGAAAGTTATAGCATGTGGTCTAAAATCCATTTGAAATGTCATGGAAGGTTCAGGAAAAGGACATTAAAGACTCTCAAATGCATCCCATTATCATTATTTAAATTACCTTCCTACGGTCCATTTTTACGGTGTTCATACAAGCACACCACTTAACCACCTCACATTAAAAGACACAGTGCAACTACCAAGGCATTAAGAAGAGAAATCCTACAAGCGGTCAGCATGTCCTTTTCAGCCTCACCTTTTTCTGGGTGTTCTGGTTCTGGCTGATTGCTACTGCTGGAGCTCACGCTCGCATCGAAGCCTGTTGGTGAGCTATTTCCCTCTGACTGGAGGTCCTGGAGCTCCCCCACAACACTGTCCACCTCAATTGTGCTGTCAGTTTCACTCTTGATGCTTCGAACCTCCTCCTGGTTTGGAGCCAGGGGCTCTGACACTGTGACAGAAGACTGCTGCTGACTAGTTTCTGTCACAGTGACTGATGAAGGCGACTCCGGTGTGGTAGGTGGGGTATTAAGCACTGAATTACTGCCACTGCTTGGAAATTCAGTTTTTCGGTCACTAACCTCTAAGGGTTTTTCTTCAACTGACTTATTGTCAACATTGGCTGGTTGTGGCTTCTCAAGCTCTACAATGGGTGAACAACTCTCCTCTTCTGCCACAGTCTGCAGTGACTCCTCTACTGTCCCTTCATCTGGGGCAGGATGGGGTGGAGAAGCTGCAGCCTCAGTGTCAGAGTCGGAGAAAAGCTCCTTTAGTGTTTTCTTGGGCCACTGTCCCTGAATACTTGACCAGACGTCTTTTCTATCCTTAGCCCTGCTGTTCTGAAGTCTTTCATCAGAGTTGTTTAGAAGTTTTATCCTCTTTTCTGGTACTTCCGAAAATCCTGAATAGAAACTCGTTGTCCGTAGAGATTTCCTCTTTTCCTCCAAGCCATTATATTTCTTGGTTGGTGTCATCTTTGCTTTGGCCTTTTCTTCCTCATCTTCATCTGAGGAGCTGTTACTACTGTTTTCTGTGCAAAGTGGCTCTTTGCTCTTGGTTCTGTCTTCCTTCTTGCCAGGGGATCCAGTCTGCAAACATTCTTCTGTATTGCAATACCGTCTTTTTCCTCGTTTTGTTTGTGGCTTTAAAGATTTATCTGTTGTGTCTTTCTTAACATCCTTTCTCTTTTTTGTGATTTCATCTTCTTCTTCAAAATCAGTATCTTCTGATATTCCTTCCACATCTTTTCTTAATCTTTCTGGAGATTTTGTTTTGGCTATTATCAAATCTGTGTGGACTTTGTTTTCTTCTAGCAAAGATGGACTACTCTGTTCCTCTTTTGAAATAAGCTCGTTTCTGGGGTGGGTCAAATGGTCCACCTTTGACTCATCTTTGCCACTGCTGTCTATGTCCTGAGCACCCCTCTCATCTTCCTGCTCACTTTCTTCAGCAGAACTTTCAGAAGCTAAAAAATAAGAGGGTGGGGGAGGGGGTAATAAGCCTAGTAAGACTATTGTTTATGTCTGCCTCAAACAAACAAAAATGGAAAGAAAAATTTCCATCCTAGGTGCTGTGGTTTAAATGTCTTCTTCAAAACTGAAGCTGAAACTGAACTGACACTCTGAGAGTACTGGCAAGTGGGAACTTCACAAGTGACTAAGTCATGACCAGAACGACGTCCTTTTCACAGAACTGGGTCAGCCAGTGCATGGGCCACCACTGTTGTGACGCCCTCACCCCAGAGCTCAATGCCCTCAATGGCAAGTAAGAAAACCTCTTTTCTTTTTGAGTTTTATCCAGGCTTGTAGCAGTTAGACTAGTAGAAAACTGACTAAAACACAGAACTGTAACCAGAATAAAAACTTTTTCAAGTGAATAAAACAGAATGTTCTAAAAAGCGGAAATTTTCTAAAGGAATTTGCCCTTTTCCTGTACTTGTTCTTAAAGTACTGAAAGCATTGTCGCCCAAATGAGAATAGGGAGGGCTGCAGAGATGGCTCAGCAATTAAGAGTATCCATTGCTTCTGCAAAGGACCTAAGTCCCCAGCATCAACAAGGCGACTCACAACCATCTCTAACTCCAGTTCCAAGGGATCCAACCCATGTTCTGACCTCTGTGGACACCAGGCACTTGGTACAAATACATACATGCAGGCAAAACAAACACACACATAAAATACATAAATCTTTAAAAAAATATATTTTTAATGAGAATTTAGGGTAACAGAATCCTCAGTTAAAAAACAAAAACAAAAACCTATACTAGAGAAGAGTTCTTGAATCTTTCTACCTAGCCATCCAGCCATTCAATCATTCTGGAATGACCTACCACAGCGCCCCCCCCCCAGGTATTATTATAATGACTCTTCCTCTTAATTAAGCAGGATCTGAAACCAGAATATGATCTAGAAAGTCTACTCAGACAAGCCCTGGCTGGCCTAGAAATCACTATGTAGACCAGGCTGGCTTTGAACTCTCAAGAGATCAGCCTGTCTTTGCCTCCTGAGTACTGGGATTAAAGGTATGCACCGCACTTGGACCAAATAGCATTAAAGACAACCTAAGGTTTCTCACAAATTGAGGCTTCCATTAAATGTTCAGTATTACTTTTAAAGTAAACAATATCTTCTTTAGGAGTATATCCATAAATAAATTAAATAATTAAATCCTACTTTTAAAAAAAGGAATGTTACATAAAGTTAAGGTAGTAATGACTCCTGAGGAGGCACACCTAATTGCTACCTGCTCATGACTGAAGTGTCTAATTCTTGTTCTTTAAACTAGGTATTTTTTTTATATAGGAGTCTACTTGTCAGATACATTAGCAAACTTTTAAAACAAACTTTAGAATATTATATAGCAGTAGACTTATATAATAAATCCATATATAGTCTTCTGAAAGAAGGGAGAAAATCTAATTTCTATTATAGCTAAAATAAATAAAAAACAAAACTCTCAAAGCAGTTTAAAATATTTTTAGGGAAAGGAATTAATTTATTCTGTAGATCAGATCCCTGTTCCAATCCATTTTCAAGCCAGATTTAATAATCTCCAGTTCTCAATGCTTTTTTAAATATACTTTATTTATTTTTCTTATTTTGACTGGGTGAATGTTTAGGCGTGTGTGTGTGTGTGTGTGTGTGTGTGTGTGTGTGTGTGTACACCAAATGTATGCCTGATGCCCATGGAGTTCAGAGGAGGGTGTCAGATCCCCTCCATTCTGGAGTTAGATGGTTATGAGGCATCATGTGGGTTCTGGAAACTGAACTCAGGTCCTATGCAAGGGCAACAAGTCCTCTTAACCACAGAGGCATCTCTCCAGTCCAGTTCTCTGCTTTTCTTATTACTTGCTTCATATTACCATGTATACTAACCATAACAACATCATAAAAGGATCAAATAAGAAGCTAAGTTCTCCACAAATAACTTCAGAACTGCTTTATCATCTTAATACACAGCACAACCTATGCTTTATACAGCAACACAATGGACAGTGTTCGACAAGAATTAGAGAAACCTGGCCCTGAAGGTGCTCAACTAGTAACATACACAGCAAATCCTGGTCAAAAAAATTAACCTGGTGCCCCAGAACTACTTTATAGAATTTAACTTTTGGAATTTTTTCTGGGCGGCAGAAGTGGGGATAGGTGGACTTTTTTGAGACAGACTCTTAATATATTGTTCAGGTTAGCCTCAAGTCTCAACCCTCCTGCATCAGCTTTTGGAGTACTGAAATTACAGTCATGTACCACCACACCCAGATTCATTTAAACATTTATAGAACTTAAAATCAAATACTTGCATGCAACAGTTATGTTTACCTTGTAGTCCATTAAGAATGGAAGTAATTTCTATAGATTTAATATGAGCTGCATCAGAGTTTTTGGCATCAGCAAGATCTAGTTTTGAAACCATCTCAGGAGATGGATTTGACTGAAATGGCGGTTTTGACAAGCGTCGAAGTTTACAGTTCTTGGGAGAGTATTTTTCATCTTTGTCTTTTTCTTTGTCTAACTTATTCTAGATTAAGAAATAAAGCACGAGATATTAGCTATAATTTGTTATGAACAACTTATAAGGAACAATATTAGTCATATTTTAAAGAAATATCAAAGAATATGTTATTAAATATTTAACTGAGAAAGAATACCAGAAAAAATAAAAAAAAAAACTTCAAAATAACCAGGTTTGATTCTTTAGGTTATTCATGAAAACACTGAGATGAAAAAAATTGTTTTGTATTTACAATCTAATAGTAGCGATCAAATCAGACTGGCAATTAAGACTAGCAAATTAAGTACTGCTAATAACAGTTGTTATAAATTCTTAAAAATTAAATCATAGATCCAAATTTAATATTTACAAAAGGAGAAACTCACTTTTAGTATTCTTATATTAAAATTGAACATTCTCACCGTAAAGTACAGCCTGGAATGGCCATGTTCTGTACTTTGAAATTTACAGGAGGGATTACAAGCATTGAACTGCTGTGAAGTGAGTTCACAGACAGCCTTCCTACCTCACTCAAAGGCTGATATTTTCTAATACTCAATTAACAAACAGATCCTACAAATGATGTTTTTTGTTTGTTTTGCAATTTAGGCTCGCCAAAGTGTGACTTAGCAACAATTCTTAAGGCCTATTACACAGACAGACTGAAAATATGAGTGCTTATTTTTTAAGTCTCCAAAGGACAGTGCATGGAAAAAATACTCCTTTATATGTAACAGTTAAAATTCGGATAGCAGCTATTCTCCAAGTGGGGTCCTTGACCAGCTATTTCTGACAACTTGCTAGAAAAGCAGACCTCAGCATCCAGAATGCTGAGGATGAAACCAGACAGTTTGTTTTAACGTGTTCCCCAGGTGACTCTGGCAAATGCTTCAATAGTGAGGGACCAGTGACTGGGCCTAACTTTCAGAACATCCTAAGAAGGGCAGGTGGACACCAAAGCCTGTGATGTCTATTGTTACTCCCAACTTTTTAGCACTTCATGACTTGATCTCAGAAATCACAATCTACCATGCACACTGAAGGCTGAAACAACTCACTTCGGTCCAAGCTCAAATGTATTTTCTAGTGGCTGTCAAAGGAGCCTCTCCAACAACAGCTCTCAGAGAAAACCTGAGAGAGGGAGGGAGGTATGTGCAACATCAAAGAGTAATACATAATAACCTTTTCAAATACGGAAACTTACAGTTCACATGCCTCTTTCCTTATGACCAAGAATTTTAACATTCTTAGGTTAGTAACAAGAAGTGAACGGAGACAGATGTTCAGAGAACATTTCATGTATATGACCCAAGCATTGCTTCTCCCACTCATCTACTTAACAATGCTGTTTCAAAGCTTGTTTTGTACAAAGACACTGGGTTTTTAACAAACATTTTAACAAATGTTCTTCCAATTACTAAAAACAATGCTAAACATAGCATAATTTACATACTTTTCAGTAAGGACCAACAAAGAGTGTGTAAAGAAAGGGTTTTAAGTAATTCTGAGTTTTAGGTACTGGATTACAATACCAGAAATTTAGACTCAAGTTTACAGTGATAAAAAAGATTGCCAATGAGATAAATGCATTCGGCATCTGAGACCACAAGGGGGTCTCTAAACAGGAAAATAACAGCTTTTTACGGGAGTAAAAAGATTGAGTTTCAGAACCATTACTAAGCATGTGAACTACACAAAAAGTATAAAAATCCTTTCTTAAAAAATTTTAAAACCATGTTAATGGTCTGTCTGGCTTTTAATAAAATATTTAAAAATACTTATCTCACAATTAGTAACAATAATTCTATCCTGTGTAGCAGTACAATTTTGCACAAGAGAGCACAGATCCTATGGCAGCTATGCAGTGCATGGTGAAGAGGGTGCTGAAAACATTTTGACCCAGTATCCAGTCAGATAAAGATGATATACTCTACTCTGTCTTTAGACATCTCCTCTTCCTCACCTTACATCTATTACAATAACTCACATCCCCTACCTGCAATGCTTGATGGCTCCTAGTTGAGAACTACAAGAGACAGGAAAGGTTTAAATGGATAAATGCATTTTTGTCATATAGTTTTATACAATGTTGAGACCGAAAAGGCCTCAGAGATCAGTTAGCACTGTTCCTAAAACCTTTCTATAAGGTGACAAAATTAATTAGAGCAGAATCTAACATTTGGTAAAAGTGCTTTTCAAGAGAAGAATAATATCAGGAGTAGCACGTGCACATTTAATTGTCTTTTTTTTTTTTTTTGAAGAAAAATGTATTTAACAGCTAATGGAGCTTAGCAAAATCAAGACTTACCTTTATTTTCTTCCGATGTTTTATCTTTGGTACATTTTTATCAGCAGGTCTTACTATTTTATCTGCCTTAATCCATTCATCATATCTAAAATTAAAAGAAATAGGCATAAATGAATAAGCATAAATATGTAAGCTACATGCCACAGAAGGAACTACGCTATATTCAAATACAAAACTCAAATATTGAGTCCTAACATCTTACAACTTCAAAGGCTCTTTGGAGATCTCTTATTTCAACCTGATAAGTATGGAATCAAGACATCAAAGTGAGTCAAACTGACTGTCCCAAGGTCAATACAGCTACTGACTGAACCAAACCCTCATAAATCCTCTAGGTTCCCTCCCTGCTCCATTGAAACCAAACATGGACAATAAACACTGAGAAATTACAATCTTTTCTACACATTTGTTTTGCTCCTGAGCAGCAGGTAGGGTTTTTTTTTCCTCTCTCTCCAGACCTGTCAAGAAAGATGTTATAGTTAAGCAACACTGACACCCTCCTACTGCAATTTAGAAAATGCAAAATAACCCAGGGTAGGGGAGTGTTGCTGATAAAATGTTAAGAAAACCATTATTCTGCCAACTTTTCTGTGTTCTAAAAAGCTTCTTTCATACATTTACAGACATTAAAGGGTTAACAGAGCTGATGACTTCTCAACCCAATGTCTAAAGTCTTCAGAATTTTACAAGGTGTAAAATACTATTAACTACATTAAGCTATTTATACAAAAAAAGAATAATTTTTTCCATTAAAAATAAGCTAGAAAAAGTAACATTAGAAATGAATTCTTTTGGTGTTCTGAAATTACATCCATAAAAAGAAAGTGGCAATTTATTATCGCTTATTTATCTATCTGCAGTATTTGAGATTAAAAATTACAGCCTTGCACACACTATGCAAATGCTCTACTAATGAGCTATGGCTCCAGCCTTCAATAACATTTTAAACTCTGGAACCTGAAAATGAGGTTTAAAATGTTTAAAATAAAAATTCACTTCTACAAACATTTATAGTGAAGTAACAATGGTCCCAAATCAAGAACTAAATTAGTAAGATGTGATAATTCAGGCCTTAAGAGGCTAAGGGAGGAGTGTCAGAAGCTCCAGACCAGTCTGGGTTTCAAGAGTGAGACGCTATCTCAAAAAGTGACCAGTCTTCTTAAACATAAAAAATAAAAAAAAAAATAAAAAATAAAAAGATAAATTACACAGGTCATCATTTGATTAAGCATGTTTTCGAGAAGTATCTAAAGTAACCCTTAGGCAAGTGTTACATGAGTCACAGTGAAACTTCTGACTCAACTCCACACAGGACCACATTGTGCTTCCTACTGACTAAACCTGATGGTGGCCATAAAAGAAGAGAACGGGAACAGTTATAGGATGCACTCTGAGAACAGCTCAATGCTTCTCTTACTAGTCACATGCCATATACGGTTTTAAGGCTCAAATATATAATACTTAAGAAAGTTGTAAAGCAAGTATTACTTTTCCAAAATTACATTTTGCCCTTCACAGCAGTATCAAAAACTGCATTATGCTTAAAGCCATTTAGGGACAAAGGATACCTGAACAGTAGAATGTTGGCATCCCAAATCTAACATATCCTAGAGATACTAAAATTCTGAAAGAACAAACAGGGCATTGGTTGGACCTAGAGTTTTAGCTACCTGAGAAAGTGAAATAGGAGAATCACTTGAACCCAGGTTCAAGTCTAACCTGGGAAACATAGCAGGAACCTGTTTTCAAGGACCAGCAAGATGGCTCAGCAAGCAAAAACTCTTGACATCCAAGCCTGACAGCCCTGACTGAGTTCAACCTCTAGAACCCATATAAACATGGAAACACACAGAACTGACTCCAAAATGTTCCCTAACTTCTAGATGCATACTGTGGGGTACATATGTACACACATCCCATATATATACAACCCCCAAATAATAAATTTAAAAACAACCAATCTCAAGGCAACTTGTGAAATGGGAATAACAACACATGCTGTGTGCACTTCAAAAACAAACACACATAAACTCCTTTTATACTGTGAATATCATTTCGATATAAGAGCCTATTTATTTACTTTTGGAGACAGGGTTTCTTTGTGTTTCTCTGGCTGTCCTGAAACTTGTTTGTAGACCAAGCTGGCCTCAAACTCATGTAGATTTGCCTGCCTCTGCCTCCCAAGTGCTGGGACTAAAGGCTTACACCATCACACCCACTTAAAGTATTACTTTTTTTGGCTTTTGGGGTTTTTTTTTCTCCTTTTGTTTTTGTTTTTTTTGAGACAGGGTTTCTTGGCTCTCCAGGAACGTGCTCTGTAGACCAGGCTGGCCTCTTGTTTTGCTTTTGAGACAGTGTTTCATGTAGTATGGGTTAGTCAGAATTTGCTATATAGTGGAGACTGATCTTGAATGCCTGATGTTCCTGCTTTTAACTCAGGTGTTGGGATTACAAGAAATTCAAATATCTTAAAACACCACAAAAATTTAAAGCTCCATGTTTTTAAACGAAGTGGTAAAAATGATAAAATTTTCAATTAAGAAACAGAAAAACAGCTGGGTGGCAGTGGTGCACAACTTTAATCCTATTGATTGGGAGACAGAGGCAGGCAGATCTCTGAGTTCAAGGCCAGCCTGGTCTACAGAATCGATTCCCTCAAAGTACATCTTTAAAGAATACTAGAATTGCTGGGTATTGTGGAGTTCTCTTTTAATCTCAACACAGGGAATGAGACAAAGGTAAGCAAATCTCTGAGTTTCAAGCTAGCCAGGAGCTACATAGTGGAACCCTATCTCAAAAACAAAAAATTCTGGAATGCTGGAGCTGACATTAAATCACACCTACAATCTATCACCCAGGAGGACAAAACAGGAGGATGGAAAGCTCCAGACTAACCTGGGTACAGAGAGACTGTCTCCAAAACACTAAGCCAAATCAACATTAACAAGCAAACCAGAAGAAAAGAATACCGTGCAAACATGAGCAGCCTTGTTCTCGTGGCTATCTTAACCACCACTGTACATGAGGCTCCCCAGTTCATTATTGCTTTAAGAGTCAACAGTAGAAAGCTGGGAGATAGCTCAGCAGAAAAGAGTGAATAGACAGAGTCTGAGGTCATCTGCACTCGCAATACATATACCAATACACAGACACGTGAGGAGAATAAAAAAACTTTTTTTAATGTTAAAAAAAAAAGGAATCACATATGATAACCACCATCCAAAATAGTTAAGAATGGGAGCAACGTAATTATCCATTAACAGATGAATGGATAATGAAAATGTGGCACATATACATACATAACAGAATTTTATCAAGCTATAAAAATAAAATCATATATATGCAAGAAAATGAATAAGCAGAAATCATTACACTAGGTGAAATAAGCCAGACTCAGAAAAATACTTCATGATTTCTCAAATATGCAGATTCTAGACTTTAAGTTTTAGATGTATAAATCTAAGAGTGTGGATTATGAAACTAGACTGGGAATCATTAAGAGATATCTTCCATTGGTTTTTAAAAATTTATTTATTTATGTATATTTTTATGCGTGAGTGTTCTGTCTGCATGCATGCCTACATGCCAGAAGAGGGCACTGGATTCCATTATAGATGGATGTGAGATGTCATGTAGTTCCTGGGAACTGAACTCAGGTCCTCCGGTAGAGCAGTCAGTGCTCTTAATCTCTGAGCCATCTCTCCAGCCCAGAGAAATCTCAATGGGGAGAAGATGGCAACAGAATACAAGTGACATGAAAGAAGGGGAGCAATGGGAGGGAGGAAGGAACCTATAGGAGGGGCAAGGGAGATGAGGCAGAGAATGGAAGAGGAGTGAGTGCCAGTAAGAACGAAGCATGGGTGGAAATGTCATAGTCGCTGTAGAAAAGAGAATCACAATACAGGTAATCAAGACACTAGGGTACGCATTCCAATGTGGATGTCCACTGAGCAGATACAACTAGGATTGTCCCAGCAACTGTTGAGCAACAGGTCTTCAGCTGAACCCTTCAGCGCTAAGCAATTACATTCTCTCCTCTTCATCAGTCAGCATGACATAAAGAGGCTGGAGAACTATGAAAGAGCCACCTGACCCACTGGCTCACACACAACACATAGCTGTCTTCTTGAGGCTCTTAACTAGAGAAAGCAGGGAGACTGGATGGCTGATGCATCCTTTGCCTCTAACTGGACTTTCACTAAAAGTACCAAGGAACTGATCTCTTCATGATAAGAAGAGATTCACCTTCTCAGGGCATCAGGGAAGAGGACTATTACTGGGTTTTCTGTTTTTCCCAATTCAAAAACAAATACTGAGCCAGGCAGTGGTGGCACATGCCTTTAATCCCAGCACAGGAGGCAGAGACTGGTGGATCTCTGTGAGTTCAAGGCCAGACTGGTCTACAGAGTAATTCCAAGACAGCCAGAATGGTAACACTAAGAAATCCTATCTGGAAAAAACAAACAAACAAACAAACAAACAAATGAAAACTAATATTAAGCAAATTAAGTCTGATTATTTTAATTAAGGGCTGGAGCTCAGTGGTTATGCACTTGCTCGGCATGAGCAAAGTTCTAGGTTTGAGCCTTAGTATTGTCAATAGAGGGCGGAAAAGTCTGGTTAGCCTCAGCTTTTAAATTCCATCATTAGCACATTATATAATAATTAATCTTACACACAGAACTTAGGTAAGTATCTGATATACATCTAAACTGCTATGCAAATACACATGCCAAATCAGAGACGACATCTACTGGAATCACCCAACATGAAGGACTCAGTATCTCGTAGGCCACATAAAAATGGTCAAAACTTGCCGGGCGGTGGTGGCGCACGCCTTTAGTCCCAGCACTCGGGAGGCAGAGCCAGGCGGATCTCTGTGAGTTCAAGGCCAGCTTGGGCTACCAAGTGAGTTCTAGGAGAGGCGCAAAGCTACACAGAGAAACCCTGTCTCGAAAAACCAAAAAAAAAAAAAAAAAAAAAAAAAAAGGTCAAAACTTATATAGACAAATTTATTTATTCAATACATCTCAGCATATTCAGCATGAAGTCACAACACAGCTCTTGTCTTCAAGGAGCTCATAATTTAACCTAGAAGACAGTGCAGAGCAGTAAATGTAACAATACAAACCTTCTGAAAGAAGCAGCCCATGGCAGATTTGACTTTTTTCTTAATGTGTTCAAAATACACAAAGCTAAAGGAAACCATTCAGAGACCGAGACCACTGTGTACTTGCTCTCACCAGAGAAAACTAGAAGTTCTAAAAAGCTTTGTAACTTTTGTTTGGCTGAATTGGCAAATCATCTAAACAATCATTTGACAATAATACAAACAGCAGAATGTTAGTCTACCAAATATACTAACCAAAATGGTGACTATGCCCACTATCCAGTACAGGTCTTCTGAAACACAACTTGCAAAGAAATATTGTATGTACACCATAATATATACTCAGTCATACTTTTATTTTAAAAATCAAATTATATGCAGGAACAGATGTTTTAAAAATACTTTCAGAGCAGCTGGGCATGGTAGTGCACCCCTTTAATTCTAGCACTTAGGAGGCAAAGATAGACAGATCTCCAAGTTCAAGACCAGCCTGGTACACACAGTGAGTTCCAGGCCAGCTAGGGCTACAGGGTAGGACCCTGTCCTAACAAAACAAAACAAAACAAAGCAAAACAAAGCAAAGCAAAAAATAAGCTTTCAGAGCAAAACCAAGTTGACATAATTCTTAAAAACTATCTGAATTACATGTGAAGGTTATTACAATTCAAATGATTAGCCACTAAGTTAAATATCAAAATTCTAAAATGATACTCAATAATTACTTTAAAATTGGTGACAACATATTTTATACCCCCTATACTATTAAATCCAGTGACATGAAATCCAGCGAATTCATCTTAATGAAGAATAAAATAGCAGAGCCAGGCATAGTGGAACACATCTCTAAGAGCAGCACTTAGGAGATGGAACAGGAGGATCAAGAAGTCACCCTCAACTACACAGGAAGTTCAAAGCCAGTCTGGGCTACCTAAGACCTTATCTTCACCACTACCTCCCAAGAGAACATAACAGTAGAATGATAGAAACATGAATATTACAGCATTCGTGATTTAAAATTTGTTACAAGCAGCTGGACACAACAGTATAGTTACCCTAGCAATAGCATTTCCTAAGGATTCTAATGCTAGTGTAGGTCTGCAGGCAGGATAACACATAATGCCAAGAAAACATCACACAATATGAACCAAGCTTAGATCTCTGCAAATTGTTTAAAGCTGTAGCACTAACTGTACATTGTGATGTAGATACGAAGTTTTATAAACATCCCCAAAGTAGAGTTTTTCTAGTAACTGATTAAGTTTAAGAAATTGTACTTGTGCATATTGAAAACAAAAAAACAGACACACTTGTTAATCTGTAAATTATTACGTGGAATATGTCCACATACGAGTTTTTAAAATACCTGCCAACCTATACTTAATGAGACAGACCCAGGTTTAGTCAACAGTCTGAGATAAAAATACAAAGAAAGATTAATCATTTTCATGAAGTTGATGCTGATTTTCACTTGTATTCCTGTAGTTAATCAAAAGTCAATCTCTTCTAAAACAAGATTACAAACACTTGCTTACAAACCATTATCAAATGAGGTCCATCTTATGGACCTTTAACTTTTAGCCTATACAAGTACAACAGACAGTTTTCCAGAGTATTTGCTGTCCTTTTATCATTACTGTAATAATCTTAAAGCATGAATAAACAGGTTAGACTAGTTAGGAAAAAGAATAATTAAGTTGAAAAGTAACAGTTTTAATTTTGAAAGAACAAAAGAAAGGAGGAAGTCCTAAGAAACGGGGATTCCCAATGAAATTTGCTAACCAGGAGACAGGTTCAGTGTTCTGAAGAGAAATTATATTCCTGACCTCAGAAAAATTCATTATCTGACTCATGTTATGATTAGAAACACAGGAACATAAAGTAACAAATTGCAATAGTTATCAGAAGAAAAAAATAAAACAAGAAATTAAAAGAGAAAGCTTCCATTTACAAATAAGAAATAAAACAAGATAATTAAGGGACAGAAAATAAAAACAGGTGCAGCTGTGGCAGCCGGAGCCCAGGCAGAGAGTATCGCAGAAGGAGTGATCAGCTAGATGTGACATCACTGATAAACAAGAAGGGTCCTGTAAGTACTGTTCAGGAGCCTGGCACGGGATGTGGAGCCCGGTCAGAGAGAGTAGACTCTGAGACGAGAAAACAGGACAGGTACAGACACTACTGTCAAACAGTTCATGGAATGATGCACAGAGATGGCACAGCAGAATTGAACAGGCTCGAGAGACAGGAAAGTACATGCAAGTCTTTAGTGGTGGGGTTAATTTGAGCAGATCAAGAAAATGGACCGCTGTCTTTTACTAGACAACAATATCTAGACAGCAACATGACATTAGCTTGTGACTAGAGGTGACAAACAAACAGCAGGACTGTAGAAGCAGGCAGGAGGTAGATAGAGTATAAGTTAATAGAAATTTTCTTCTCATTTTAATTTCTCAATGAGGTTAAAATCAAAGTTACCAGTTGAAAGTGAGGACAGGGAAGAGTTTGGGGAAGGGAAGAAATGAGAAACATTGTAAAATAATCAGCTAAGAAAATAGAAGAGAGAACCAAAAAAAGGCATAAAGGTTCACTTAAGGTTCACAACGACTGATTTCAAATAGCAGCAGAGTGGCACATTGGTTTTACTTCAGCCAGATCAGCTGTTCAAGTAAGTGGTCGAGCAAGGGGGATGCTTGTGGTTCTGTCAGAGTATTGTTCTCATCTACAACAGGGACGTAAAAGAAGAGCTACTACTCAGACAAAGTGAGGAGAACTGGCCAAGAGAAGTACAAAACACAGAGGAAACTGAGGTGTGTGCCACTATGCTCCATCTCTGTGGTAGTGGGGAAATGAGAATCTATAAATTATAAATCTCACTGAACAGTTTCCTTAAATGGACTAGAAATCTTTTTGCAGAGACCATTTTCTTAATATCCACATTAAGACCACAGTGTTTCGCACATAGTAGGCACTCAATGTCCGTTTGCTAAATAAAGCTTGATAAACAGCAACTAAATGTGATCAGAAAATAAGGTTGAATTTGTCACCGTCTTTTAAAAAAGATTTAAAGTTAAGCCGGGCGGTGGTGGCGCACGCCTTTAATCCCAGCACTCGGGAGGCAGAGACAGGCGGATCTCTGTGAGTTCGAGGCCAGCCTGGACTACCAAGTGAGTTCCAGGAAAGGCGCAAAGCTACACAGAGAAACCCTGTCTTGAAAAATCAAAAAAATAAAAAATAAAAAATTTTAAAGTTAGTGGACAAGTAATGGCAGGAAATACCTTCATATATATATTATGATACTTTATCATCTGCCTCCCCACAATCTGTCCCTACATGCAGTTTTCTCTTTTTATATTTCCCTCTCTCCAAGGGGAAATCTATATATTTATAGAAATACAATATTTAAAGGATATAACACATTTTTATTGAAACATATGTCCTTAAGTATAATGATATTTTCAGTTCTCTCTAATTTCTCAGAACTACTGTTAGACACTGAAGAGTTTACAGTTAGCCAGGCATGGTGGTCCAGCACACTGGTAATCCCAACAGTAGGGAGGTAGAGGCAAGAGGATGGAAGCCAATTCCAGGGTTAGATAGCCAGATCCTGTCTTAGAAACCAAAGACAAAGGAAAAATAAAATTGAAGTCATAGAGTTATATTAAATATCTCTTTCCTATTCCTCTAATGAGTCAGTGTTGGTATACTGTAATAAAGTATTCATTATTATACATCACAAGTCAATGCTGCTGCAGAGATGGCCTAGTGGTTAAGACTACTTATTACTTCCTCCAGAGGACCCAAGCTAAGTTCCCAGCACACATGTCAGGCAACTCACAACCCCCTGCAACTCCAGTTCTAGGAGATCCAATGCCCTCTTTATGGCTTCCATGGCCACCTGCACACAAGTAGCATATACTCACATAGATATACAAATAATAAAAATAAATCTAAAAAATACCAAAAGCCAAGTAGCCTAGATGGTTCTAATACACCCAACTATGAAACAAATAGGGCCTACCACATTCAATGACATTTATGGTATGTTATTTGAGGAGGCCGAAATAAAAAAAGCTGCAGGCTGGTACCAAGCTTTCTATTTTCCTGCCTCAGACACTAAGTACTAGAATTATATATGTAGCTCCTAGTGGGTTATTTTCATAATGCATAACCTTATTTCCTAAAATCAATCCTTTACTTATTATATGACAAGGACATGATACCAAAACAGACCAATACTAACATCATTTGGAGAAATTTGAAAGAACACAGAAGAGTTGTCTATTATTAAAACTGGCTAAAGTAATAGCTAGGGAGATGGTTCAGTGGTTGCGAGCACTGGCTGCTCTTCCAGAGGACTCTGATTCGGTTCCCTGAACCCACATGCTAGTCCACAACCATCTGTAACTCCAGTTCTAGGGGATCCAATATGCACTTCTGGCTTCTGTGAGCACCACACAGACATACATGCAGGCAGAACACTTTTACATATTTAAAAAAAATGGATTCTCCCACTCAATTAGAAAACAGAAAGGTTAAAGTATTATAACTTCTTGTGGCAGTGCTGCCAGGGGTTGGACCGAGACAGTGCCTTACACTTGCTTAACAAATGCCCCACTACTGCTACAACCCACCCATAAAATGTCATTTTCAAAAAATTATGGGGATATATTTTCAAAACCACTGTAATATAAGTGATTTTTAATCCATTTATTATATTTGTATTTATTTTTCTAGATTGAATGCTATTTTTAGGAGGGTTAAAAAGTATAAAAAATAACTTAGAACATCCCAAGCATCCAATGCCTAATGATTGTATAGTATTTGACAGTAACTTAAAACACAAATCACTGTATCAGAAAAATTCACTACCAGTCTGTCATTTGTGGTTTGGGCTCAAGGATTCCAATTTTACTTTAAGTAAATTTACATAAAATACATTTTATTCTTTCCATGTGGTAGCAAAAAACTGACTCAAATATTAATGTCTGTATAAATATAATATTTGTTTAAAATATTTTATAACTGTAAATGAGATATGAACAAAATTTAAATTTATGAATCTTAGAAAAAGAAAAACTACAGAAATAAGAAAAAGTAAAAGTACAGAAATCAACAAGAAAAAACTTTTCAAAACTAAGATATTATTTCCTTTAAGAAAAATTCTCGCCGGGCAGTGGTGGTGCACGCCTTTAATCCCAGCACTCGGGAGGCAGAGACAGGCGGATCTCTGTGAGTTCGAGGCCAGCCTGGACTACCAAGTGAGTTCCAGGAAAGGCGCAAAGCTACACAGAGAAACCCTGTCTCAAAAAACCGGAAAAAAAAAAAAAATTCTCCTTACAGAAAACTTGAGATAAAATGTACACAAAAAATGGCTCCATACAAAATGTCCTAAAACATTCTCAATCGTAAATCAGTGTGACTGCCGACAAAGCTGTTTTCATGAACCTCCACGCGTAAAGCTTCATCTCTAATATTTCTAGTAATGTAGACAGTATGCTGAAGACCCCTAAAGTAATAGGAAATAACTGAAGAGCTGATGATTTGTTGTAGTCCTTTGGATTAGTTTCAGACATGAAGATACAGCAATAATAATAATAGTTTTTGCTGGTTTATCAACAAGACACTCTTTGGTAACTACTGCAGAGAACAACAGGGACATTGTCATGCTCACTAAAAGGAGATTAACTGTTAATATGCTGAAGTACAGTCCTGTCCTCTATGCTGCAGAAGTATGCAGATCCACCCCCGAGGTCTTCATCGAGATGGTTAGGTTCTTCTTTGCAAAGTTCTTAGCACAGGACTGCTTGAGGTCAAAATAGACAGCATCCGTCTTATAAGACAAGCATGACTTGCTGGGTCAGGTATCACTTTCCTTCCTGTGTGTCACTACAAAGCTGAGTATCTCACCTTAAAATCTTCCTTTCCTTCTATCCATTTCAAAACTGAAATACTGGATATTCCCCCCTACCTTCTGAAACCCAAACACTAACAGTACTATGTTTTTCTTTAATCAATCTTTTCTTTAAAAATAGAAAATCATGATGGTTTTACTGGTTTTATAAAAAGTTACATTTAAGTTGTGAAATAATTTCCTTTGTGTCTTATTTCTTATGCTTTTGCTTAGGAAGCCAATTAGTAAAGACAATCAAGCCCTAATGCTGTGAAATCTGAGCAATGCCTAAACTTTATTCATTGGTCATGAAACTTCAAGCACTGCATTCAATATAAGCCAAGAAGAACAACTGTGTCTGTGTGGAAATCAGCAAAGTAAGTAAGAATGAAGATCGGAAAGGACAGCAAGCCTCTCTACTCTGTGGTGGTCCTGAAGCTGGGCTGGCTCAGCCTTCAGGCTCCATAATCTACACTTAGTTTGCATGCACCTGAGGGAGAAGCAAGACCACCTTAACACCTTTATTCAGTAAGATGAAACTGCCCAAGACTAAAACACTGCACAGAATATGCCCATGGAAGAATCTGAGGTTTCTAGTTACAGCCAGCCTGTCAATGAGAAAGTTGCCATGCAATAAAGACAGAAGAGCCAACAGCTATGAGGACAGACTGTATCTAGGGGTGCATGTAACATCTGCAAAGTCTATGCTTCAGGACAACTACACTTCAAAGCACTGGTAAGAAGGCATTCTTGAAATCCACACCTTTACTAGTCTTACTGACCAGAAATTTAATGAGTCTCTGAACTTCCTGACTTAAGTTGCTGTTTCTTCCTAGAGTTAGAAAAAACAAAAATTATACTTTTCTCAAATTAGAAAGGCAATGAGATTAGGTTACACTTCTAGAACTTGCCGCTGTTACAACAGAACAAAAGGTGTACTACTAAGAAATGGAGAATTTTAAATGTTTTCTGAATACTGCATTTGTGTACACGTGATAGTAGAGACTGAACTGAAGGACACACAGTGCTTAGGAGGTACTCTACCTACGAGCCACACCTCTTCCCAAAAAATAACTTTAACTAAAAAGCTTGACAACTGTACTGTTCTTGGAAAACACAAGGATTCCCTTCATAAAACCACCAGTGGAAACAACTAAGTTTAATTTTTCTCAAGATCCAACTATCACAGGCTAGATGCATATAATTTCATATTTAACAATAAATATTCCAAAATTAATGAAGTTACTATTAAAAGACAACTAAGTGGTCTGTCTTAAAAACTGACTTCTCAATTTTTGATAGGACTGAAATGCAGTCTCTTCAGATAAACTCCACAAAATTATGCAGGTTAAAATCTCAAGTCATTGACCACAACCTATATCCTCTGTGTTATCTTTCGTTGCCTGGCCTCAGGAGCAGTGGGCAGGTGCTCTCTCTCTTAGCACACTTGCTGGTGTTTTCAGCTACAGTTTCAAAAATACAAACAAGTCTCTGAGACTTCTGAAAAAGTAGTAATGTAGCTGCTGATAATAAGGTCTTTTAAGACTCAGCGATGTTTCTTTAAGCAATTCCATCTCTGAAATCCTTGCCTACTGAAAGAGAGTGTGATGACTAGGAAGACCACAAAGAAGAGTGCAGGGATTGAAAATGGAGAAAGCAGGGAGCCTGGTGATGATATGATGAAGTCAAGAAGCGAAAACCATTACCTGTGTGAGGTTTTTCTATCATCTCATTTCAGTTTTACACTCTATTAATCTCCATGTATTAAACTTAACTGTTTAGACCTATCTTTCATACACTAAAGATGTCTGTGAAGTGCTGAAAACATGAAGCAGGGTGGTAGGGTGTCATTAAGTGAGGTATTTACATGCTAAAAGCTTGGTATTTTTAATGTTAATGTGATTTCAGTTAGAATACTAGTAAGTCTGTAATTCGTTATGTAAGTTTTTAAATAGAAAAGTATTTTAGAATTGGTTGTAATAATCACTAGCTGAAACTCAAGTTACCTCACATTCCATCCGCAGTAATGCACCAAGTAAAGGACCTCTCCACCTTCGACATCAGAATCTTTTATACTAGCTTCATACATTTTTTGATTTTTCCCTCGTCCATACCGCACTTGGACTTTCATGCCTGGTGGATAGCACTCAAACTCCTCTTCTTCATTGTTGTCGTCATCATCTTCCTCCTCATCCTCTTCCTCCTCTTCTTCCTCCTCCTCCTCTTCTATTTCTTCATCATCTTCATCTTCATCTTTATTGGTTTCATCTCTTGAAAGGTTTAAAAAATTGCAGAGTTAATAAAAGTTACTTCATATGCGTTTCAGTTCCAAACCACATATACTGATAAAAATCGTGGCTGTGATTGTTGCAGAACAGCAGGTTCCATGTGTATAAAATGCTCTGAGTTTCAATTTAGCATTAAAAACTAAAACCTGTATGAGAGGACAAGTGTCAGAAAGACCTATTTAGGGGAAAATGAAGAAGCAAAAATAAGTCCATTAAAAGAAAATTTCCTGTACTGCAATCCCAGTCTTTGGGAGGATGAGGTAGGAGGCTCAATGTGAGTTCAGAGGCCAGTCCAGGCTACATAGTATGACCCTGCTCAAATGACAGACAGAGAGACAGAGACAGAGAGAGAGATTAAGTTTGAATGATTGATTTCCACCCGTCAAAAGAACATAAGTTGTGTTGAATGCAGGAAACTAGTATGCCTAACTAACCGTTCTCTTATGTTTTATTATGGACGTGCTTTACAGCTCAGCTGATACACACACACACACACACCCAACACTCAACACTCAACTGCCATTTACTGATTAAAACTTAATTCTAAAACAAATATTTCCAACCTAAGAATGTTTAAAACAAACATATTTACTAACAAATGGCAACTCTTAGTAATGATAAGATATGCTCCAACCAGATCCTCAAATGTTGAAGAAAATGAAATATAATTTTAATTTTCATAGGAATTTTCTACTATAGTCACATGAATATCACATCTATCTATGCAAATATCACAATTTCTGTGCTTCACCAGACATTTACTAAACTTTCCTACCACAGATTCTTTCAACCTGAAAGTTTCTAAAAAAAGTAGGCAAATTGAGAGGCCAGCTCCAAATACTGGAAACTAAAGCACAAACTATCCCAAACTTAAGAGCACTAAGCTATTTTCATCATCTCAATACCACATAATTCCTAAAATGACCATTTGTATTCCTGCTTTTTTTTTTTTTTTCTTTGTTTTCAGTTGGAATTTTGAGACTGTTTTATTATGTAGGCAAGCCCAGCCTTGAACTTGTGACCCTCCTGCCACAGCCTCAAGAGTTCAACACCATGCCAGCTTCATGTTTTTCTTCTATTATCCATAAATCTGTATTGAAAAAATTAGATTAAAAACTCCGGGTTTGAATCTTCCCAATCACTAGTTTTACAAAAATTAAGTTTCAATATGAATTCAGTGTTATATTTCGACAGTTTGTCTACTCTGCAATGTGAGTGAACTATCAACAAGTCTCTCTCAGAAAGGATCTATCACTTCATAGCTAGAAATGTGTAATCATATGAAAATAGATACAGAAAAGCCCCCAGCAGTACTAATTTCAGTTTTAGATTCTTTCATAAAATCTTTTAAGTGATAATGTGTCTCAGCTATATAATTATATGGGTAATGAGAACAGCTACAGACACATGGAATGATGAGTGAGTTCACGAAGGCTAGATCCACCAACTTTGTCTGAGTGGAGGCTCAAGCCTGTGATCCCTCCAGTACTCAGGAGGCTAAGCCAGAAGGATCTCTAGATCAAAGACAACATAGCAAGACCCTCTTCTCAGAAACTCAAAACAAATAGGTAAACACTTAGGCATAGTCAAGTCAGTCAGTATTAGAAGCCTAGGCCTAAATGACAACAGCTTTAGTCTGAAATGAAAAACATGAACTGTCATTCAGCAAACATTAGCATTTCTATCATGAAGAAGTATTTTAATTAGCCAAGATAACTACAAAATCAGAGATGGCATTATAACTATTAAGAATAACCTTAAATGAATGTGCTATTTACATCACACACTGAAACCACTAGGAGAGGAATCCTACTCCTTCATGTTTTAGGATTACATCCTGGACATCTAGAGAAAGGGAGTGATGAAGAGCACAGTACTAAGGAAAGAAAGCTCCAAAATAAGTTAGTGAAAATACCCAACTCATACATCAAATAATACACTGAGGCCACTGGGTACACGCCAATATTATCAGACATAAAGGTAGTCCTGTAAATGGTTGAAGAAACAGAACACTGGAAATTGTGAAACAGATCAACCAAAAATTTTAAAATTTGCACTTATATACAATCTCAGACACAAACTAAATGAAATTTTATTAAACCACACACTGAAGTTCAAAGAAGCAAACAGCATAAATACTGGCAATTAGCCAAAGAAAACTGCTTTGTTTGTTCAAAGGCATTGCTGGTAAACTCAAAGAGTGAATGATGAACTTGATGGTATATAGAATGCCCAGAAAGGCATTTCCTGAAAATACCAATTATAACCAACATACTCATTAAAAACTAAGCTAATATACATATTACGTAAAAGCACACACACATATGTACATCTTTTAAAAAATCATTGTGCTAATGTATGTTTTTTATGAGTACAAGTGCACCAGGCCACAGGGCAAGTATGGAGATCAGAGGGCAGTTTGGGGGAGTTGGTCCTCTTCTTCCACTGTGAGTTCCAGGGCTCCAATTTAGGCAGTCAGACTTGCAGGGCAGACATTTTTACTCACTAAGCAATCCTGACAGTCCTGAAATTACTTGTCTTCTGAAGAACAATAATGTTTGGGAAACAAACTACATCAAAATTAACTTTTCACCTGAATCAACAGAGAGGTGCAGGATTTCCCTAGTCTGATATTACTACTCACAATGTAAGAAGGAAAAGAAGCCACAGTATTAAAAAAATATGTACTGAAGAGAAAGTACTAAGCCAAGCAGCTTAAGTATTAACCTTTTAAATCTCTTAACCCATATTTATGGAGTCAGGACAGAAAAAAATTCTTGGTGGTGACCAAGCAGGGAAAACTTAAACACCAAAAACAAACCAAAAAACATCTCATATCCCAATATATTTATTTTTTTATATTTGTAAATATTCTCTTAGCACTTAATAATAGCACTAAGAAATCAATTATCATGTCTGTCTTTATCTGTAGTTTTGCTTTTCCCAGTTTTAGTTAGTCACATCACTGTCAGTTAAAAAAATATCGAACAGAAAATTCCAGAAACTAACAATTCATTTTAAATAGTGTGACATGAGTAGTATGGTAAAACCTTGCACCATCCTGCTCCACTCTGCCAGGAACTACCCAGCTCTATGTCTAGAGTACCTGCACTCTGTGTGCAACCCACCCATTAACCCATTGGCAACCACGCTGGTGCAACAGTGCTGGAAAGGAGGCAGCAAGGCAGGAGGACGGAGGGCAGATGAAGAGAAGGGCAGATGAACTCGAGTGGTATAGCAGGGCATATAAGAAAACACACAGCATAGTCATGATGACACTGCACATACAATAAGTGGCCCTTAAGATTATGCTACCTAGTGATGTCATAGCCAGTTTAATACATGTAAGGACACTTTCTATGCTACACACAACAATGACATTGCCTAGCAACAGTTTCTCAGAACAAACCTGTAGTTAAGCAACACGACTGCACTTTTAATAGTCATTTCCTTCATGTGTTTAAATAATATCAAATGTAGGTGTTCACAAAAGAAAAGCTTTGGTCTGTGGTATGAATAGTCATGCATTACTTGATAAAAGGGATACATTCTTAGAAATGTGTCGCCGTACAAATATAAAGTGCACTAATATAAACCTAGAAAGGCCAGCTTTCTATATGCCTAGGATATACAGTAATCGTCACATGAACAGGATTGGCTTTATCATCAATATGCAGGCCACAACTGTACTCATGAATATTCACAGTACATAACGAACTCATACAACCGAGAAGTTAAAGAGACAAAACTTTAAAATAGAATTTGACTAAAGGACCAACTTGGACACTTAGTGAGAACAGAAAAGAATTACTAACAAGTATCTGTGAACAGTAAAACACTCCAGAGACAATGTCACTCCCAGATTTTTAGCTGATAGCTGCATATGAATTTTTTCTTGAGTTGGAAGTTTCTGGTAGGAACACTTCTAATATTCTCTACACAAACACTATGAAGCCATACAACACACACTCTACTACATTCATCTGAACCTTGCACTGTCTTGCTCCATCTTGCCAGGAGTATAACAAACCATACCTCTGTACTGTTTTCTTCTATATTTCAGAAAGCTAAAGTGATCAACATGTTTCAGTAAAAACCCCAATCTTTACTAAGTTTCTTAATTGGAATAATCTCCAACAACAGAACTGTAAGGTATACTTCAAGTATGTCCATATATACAGAGAAATATAACAAAATATAAAAAACACTCCTTACTACACTCCTTACTATATTTACCTGGTCACATTTAGTTTTATTTTTTTTCTTCCCTATTTGTATATTACAACTAAATTTTCAAAATACTAAAATGAAAAAAAGTTGGTTGCTTTATTTAAAAGCGCTCCTAGAACTATGGATGCTTATGATTTTTTAAAATCTCAGAGATACAATCAAAGATTACCTACAAAGCCAAGAACTCAACAGCAGAGCATTTAACTCAACATTCTCAAGAAGCCAAGTAAGTAAGTACTACTCACCACACACAGCCAAAACAACCCACACTCTCTGCTTAAGATGCACATATACCCTAGGAGCCCCACGGCCAGTGTATCATCTTCATGACTCTTTATTACCCAGTCAGACCTTAGTGCAGTAAAGAGCATGTTCCCTCAAAATAATTATTTATAAATTTCCATGATGAGAGCAAGAATAGATCAAAAAATATGATCTTTTCAATAATTCACATTAGTGGGGTCTCTGAAGGAATCAATTTTTCTTAGCAAATGCAAATAACTCCAGTACTTCATCAATCAAATCAATTTAGTTTCAAATATTCACAAGAGCAAATGATAAGACTGTAGCCAGCCAAAATGCATCATAACCAAATCAAGTATCTTACCCAGATCGTGCTTGCTCTTCTTCAGCATCTACCTCTGTGCCGAGGGACTCCTCTGCCCTAGCTCTGTCACTGTCTTTGTCTTCTGTGTTTTCCTTTTCTTCTAGTTTTCTAATGTTGGCTTCTTTTTCTTGATCAGACTGTGCAGGTATAGATTCTAATAAACTCTTTTTACTTCCCTAGAGAAAGATCAGAAGAACTAAACCAACAACAGTAAAAACTTAAGCCTAAATCCATGATCTTAGTTGTCAGCAACAAGAGGTGGCAACCAATATGACAAGCTATTACTACTGATAAGCAGCATGCTCTGTAAGAAACGCCTACATTTTAAAGAATACACTACATGAAAATAGCTAAAACTCAGTTTGAAGAGTTACTATAAAAACTAAAGTAACATTTGAGGGCTGGGGATATATCTCAGTAGAAGAGTTTGGACTCGGGGTTTAATCTCCAGCATATCAAAAACTAACAAATGCCCTTAACACAAGATACAATGAAGTATAATACTGCATAATACACTAGTACATTAATTTGGGGAACTTTAAAAAGGCTGTAGAAAATATATCGAGACGACACATGAAAATGAACAGCGTCAGGTTACCAGAGAGGGCTGGATGTTTTCTTTTCTTTCACTCTCATCCTCAGCTGGTGTCTCCTCTTTTGGTACCATGTTCTTATTATCTTCCACATTTACTTCTTTGATCTCTGTCTCACTTTCTTCCTTAACTTTTATCTCTTTATTTTCACAATCCTTACATGGCTTGTTAAGAACTTTCTCTGGCAATGCCATCTGAAAGTCAATATTAGCTGACCTGCAGTACTCCTCAAAGCCATATAAGTACCTGGAAACATGCACAGAGGATACATTTGGTAAGAAACATTCCAATATATTAATGAACAGTGTGGGGAATTGCTTTGCTTTGTTTTCTTTGTTTCATCTTTTGAGGCAGCCTGAAGCTGGAGATGATGCATAAGTCTCCTGGGGTCGCAGGTATGCATTTTCATGCCTAAGTTACAGAGTTGTTATCTAATATGTGTTTTGTTTTAGGTTATAATCACTTCAGTACATTCCAATTATTTATCCCCTGTCTTTTATTGAGAAAAGGTCTAATTATGTAACCCCCAAATTCTTGACCCTCCTATTTCAGCCTCCTAAATTCTGAGATTATAGACGTGGACCACTATGCCTAGATTCTCTCTCCCCACTTAAAACAACAACAACAAAAACAAAAACAAAACCCACACACAAATAAAACATTTCATCAAATAAAGCAAATCGATTTTTTAAAGTTACAGGTAAATGAATGGGGCTAGAAACAATCACTCTGAGTGAGGTAACCTAGCCCCAGAAAGACAATCACACCTTTTCTCTTGTCTGGGAATGTTACTGTTGAACCTTCAGAATATATGTATTTCATTAGGAATACCCACAAAGGTCAGGGAATTACTAAGGGGTCACAGGGAGGGACTTTTAAGGGAGGGGGAAGAATACACTTGTATAAAAGGTTAAAAGAGAATAATGGAACATGAGGGTTAAACTGGAGTGAGGGAGTGGGGGGTATGTTAGGGAAGGGGTATGGATAAATAACACTGAAGACCTTCTGAGAAAAACATTACCCTATAATGGCAACAATGCCCATACTAGACACCAGAGGATAACAAATAAAAAGTCCACTGAAGGTATGAGTTACTTCCTTTGGAGTTATTAGCCTGATGGCCTATAGACGACCCCCCCCCCCCACTGCCTGCCCCCAAACATTACAGGCTATTGCATTGCTCTTGGTTACTGTCCAGGACTGGATAGTAAGATCCTACTGCTGAAGATACCACATGCTTGAGTAATAGGACATGATGAAATCAAACTATTACAAATCTGGATGTTTCATCCCTACATGCTCACTTTTATAGTGCCGGAAGGTGCTATGCAAACTACTGGAAGAGAAAAGTAATCTTCAACTATACCCAGCTATTTTTAACCCTTCAAGCTACAATAATGACTGGCCTGGAAAGGCATGTCCACTAGGGCAACAGTGGCACAAACATTATGGTAGTAAGTAACTACTTTCTGATTAGATTTAAGTCCAACTTCATAGAATGAAACCCATACCCGAGTACCATTATTGGGCCAGGAACCTGTGGCTACACAGGTCACAAGCACTAGGGGAGAGCCTACTACTACTATTGCAGCTAAATAGACATAGTATTAAACCAACTCCTAATGATTTATCATTATACTCGTACATCACCTGAGAAACTCCTATTTGCAGTAGACAGTAACCACAACTAGCTAACAGCTAAGGTACAGAGAATAAGAGACTGCCGAATGGTCATTCATAAAGAGAGAGGGAAAAAGTATATGTGTGTGTATGCATGTATGTATATGTATATATGTATATACACACACACACACATATATACGTACAGACACACACGCATGCATGTGTGTGTGTGTGTGTGTGTGTGTGTGTCTGTGTGTTTGGCACAACCCCCAGCCCAAGAAGCAGAGATCATTTTGGAAGAAGGGATGGAGGTGGTAGATGACTACAAAGAAACAGTGTCTTTTAGACACAGCAGGGTAGCTGCACACATGAACTCATAGTAGCTGTGACAGAATGTACAAACTCATGCAAGCAAACTCCAGACCAAATCTCAGGAAGGAAAGAAGAGTTGGGCACCTAATTCCACCCAAGCTGTGGATCTATGGGCAAGTGTTAGCTGCTGGGAGAGGGAGAGACAATTTTCTCTAAGAGTGTAGGCCCTGGTAAGTTAACTGCTCTCTAAGTAGAAGACCACACATCCAAGAATATTTGGGCAGCACAAATTGATCTTGAAGGCGAGAAAAAAAAAAAAAAGGCGCGGGTGGGGGGAAGACGACAAAGTTGAACGCATGAAGAGGGAAAGGTGAATCGGGGAAGATTGGGGGTGAATATGGTCAAAACACACATGAAGCTTTCAAAGAACTTAAAAAATAATACCTGTGGTATGAGTGAAAAGTTATAATCTAAATAAAAGTAACAACAGTAGCTATCAGAAGGATTAGCGGAAGCTATTAAAATTATTAATGGTAAAAATCTATTGTTGAGTATTTCTAATATGCAAGGTATCAGGAACTTTAGTAAACTTCATAAAATCAGCAGAGTACTCCTAAGAGGTAAACTGTAGTAACCCTCTTTATATAACTAAACTAAGATGCAGGTAAACCATATAGGGTCAAAAATCATCAACAGCTAATAATGGGATTTCTTTGGCTTTGGGACATTTTTGATTTCTATGCTGTACTTTTCTTTTTTTTGGTTTTTCGAGACAGGGTTTCTCTGTGTAGCTTTGCGCCTTTCCTGGAACTCACTTTGTAGACCAGGCTGGCCTAGAACTCACAGAGATCCGCCTGGCTCTGCCTCCCGAGTGCTGGGATTAAAGGCGTGCACCACCACCGCCCGGCTCTATGCAGTACTTTTCAAATGATCCTGGCATTCAATATTTTCTTTACAGATTCTTATATATCTAATATCTAGAAATATTCCTATAGTAAAAATTTCCATTTTTTCTAAAATAGTTTAAGTTAAATGATATATCCCATGCTGTTTTCTAGGTAAGATATTGAAGATAATCACACTGAGTACACTGGCTTACTTTTTATAAGCACATTTAACATTGTATCCTGCAGCTGAATTTAAGACAGGGATCCCAAGGTCTTGGTAGACTTGCTTCCAAACAGCTCCACTTTCAATCTAATGGACAAAGAAAATAAAAATTTTCAAAGGTGGGAAGGCAGTAACACATTTTACATACATAACAAATATGATGTGCTTAACATTTCTTGGTTCTAGGCTTAAAAGCATGAAAAATACCATGATAAATTTTAAATGTGGTTTACAAACAAAAAGCTTTATCACTCTAACAAATGTCAGATAGTTCTAAGTATCAAAATACTGGGCAATTAGACTTTTAAATAAATTCAGTTATGGTAAATGTCAAAGTGTATGTTTTTCAAATCAACGCTTCTAACAAAAAGAAAAAATTCAAAGTATAGTTTTCCCAGCAAACTCACAAGCTAGTAAATCAAAACTATTCTATGAGCTTAGTAAGGCATTTTAATCTATAGCACATTCTAAGTTGGAGGAATCATGCATCATAACTTTAAAACACCATCTCAGATCAACTCAACACAGTTTTAGTGAAAGGGAGGGAGGAACTTGGTGTGGTGGCAAACACCTTTAATCCCTACACTGGGGAAACAGAAGCAAGTGGATCTCGGAGTTCCAGGCTAGTGAGGGCTACACACTAAGATCCTATTTTTGAAAAGAAAAAGGAAAAAAAAAAAAGTGTTTCCACTCCTGTGGCTGTTCCATTCAACCATATAATTTATAGTGAGATTATAGTACTTACGTTATCAAATCCTCCAAGTTTGTGCACAAGTCTGAATAACTTAAAAAGATTCAAATTCCGATACCCAAGCACAGGTCGCTTGTTAATAGGTGTACCTATTAAAACATAAACTATATTAGCACCATGCTACAGATTTTTATCTAAAATATCAAAAGATCCACATAATACCAATGTTTACCACATACATACTCCACAGGACCAAAAAAAAAAAAAAAAAAAAAAAAAAAAACCACAAAAATCTCACAACTTTCTTATCTAAACTCATGTCACCATTTTCTTAAAGTTTTTACACACCAGATTTTTACAGTCTTACGTTTCTTTCTGGCATCGTCCCTCTGGTGCTATAGAGGATGAATATCAAGTAAGGCTTAACAAATTACAAACCTTTCAAACATTAGGGAGACAAAGCTGAGAAAAACTAAAGAAGCACTGAGATACACACTGGGCAGCTGCCAATCAGTTATTTTATGAGGCTTTCTTTGTGCTTAACTTATTAACGCTCCAAATGATTCTCCAGTAAAGCTAAACTTTTGATTCATTTGACAGAAGAACTCTCAAGGAGACATTAAGGAAAACTATCAAGATGTCCAAAATTAGTAGAGGAAATAAGAGGACAGAGCCAGGCTGACACATCCTTCCCCAAACCCAAGTGGATGAGTGGATTAGCATATCATTATCATTCTTCTCTAATTAGGCTTTAATCATTTTCTGCACTTTTTCTTGTATATCACACAAAACTAGAAGGAAGGCCACACTTCTTAGGCTAAGTCTCCATGCATACACACAAATAATAGAGGGATCAAAAATATTTAGCATTAAAGAATAAAAAAAATACCCATACTATAACAGCCATTACCATTCGTGAATACAAAAACAAAAACAAAAACAAAACCAGAACCAGTTCCTGAAGGTCTAGACTGGCATGGTAAACTTTAAAAGGTTAGCATGTATCTTCTGCCCTGCTTTAGTTCATGTGTGCCTGCATGTGTGTAAGACCAGGGACTGAGTAAAAGTTTTGAACATGCTAGGCAAGTATTCTACCAATGAACTATGAACTTGGCCTACTTTTTACTTCTTTTGAGATTTTTATTTTGTATGAATGATGCTTTGCATGCACGTATGTCTGTGTACCACGTATGCCTGATGGCCTCAGGTCCCATGGAGCCAGAGCTACAGACAGTTGTTAGCTACCGCGTGGGGTGCAAGTCCTCTGGAAAAAGTCAACACTGTTGTCCACTGAGCCATCTCTCCATCCGTCCTTCCTTTTCATATGGTTCATGTTCTGTACATGTGCATGTATGTGGAGGCCAGAGGCACTTTTGTTTTTCAGTGCCTCTCACTGATTTCACCTATTTGGCTAAACTGGTAGGCATGTCTCTGCCTTCTCAGCATTAGGATTCCATGTACATGCCACCCTACCTTGCTTTTTAAAATATTGGTGATGGGGATTAAACTCATACACTCATACTTACAGGGCAAGCACTTTATCAAATAAGCCATCCCTCAGCTTTACTTTTACTTTTGAGACAGGTCTCGCAAAGTTGCCTAGGCTGGCTTGAATCCTCTTTGGCTCAGCCTCCTGAGTAGCTGAAATAACAGGTTTATACCACTAGGCCCAATTTTAGTCTTTGTCCCCTTTGGAAAGTGTGGTTTAAGAAGGGTTTCATGTAGCCCAAGCTAGCTTCAAATCTGCTAAGTAGCTCAGGATAATCTTGAACTTCTAAATCCTGTCTCCACTGGGAGAGTGCTAGGATTGATTATAAGCATTTGTCACAACACTCAGTGTATGTGGCTTCATGCATGCCAGATAAGCACTGCTACCAGCTAAGCCACACCACCAGCCCTACTCTTTACATTTCTTTTGCAAAATTCAGAAAGCTGCCACACTCAGCTGGAGACTGTTATAGTTTTGTTTTGCCCAGACTTCTCTTTTTTTTTGGTGTGAGAGGGAGCTTTTCGATACCAGATCTCACTATGTACTCCGGGCTAGCCTCAAGCTCACAATCTTCCTGCACCAAACTCCCGAGTACTGGGATTAAAGACAAGAACCATCACATCCAGCCTACACTTCTTTCTCTTTCTGGATCTCTACTTGGTTAAATTATCTTGGTCTGTGAGGCTGGGTCTTAGGAATCACTCAATGCCCAGACAAGTGTGATCTTTTGTTTTCTATCTTACACACAGTTAAGAATGACACGCTCACCCCCATCTTCCATGAGTTTACACAGCAAGAGTGACACACTCATCTATCCTCCATGAACTGACACAGTAAGAGCGACACACTCACCTCTATCTTCCATGAACTTATAAAGCTGCTGAAGAAAGTTCTCCCTTTCCTCTGGAAATGGTTCTATTTCTTCCTAATTTTAACCACAGAAGAAAAGATATTGTTTTCCTCAATTCAGAATTTTATTAATGCAAGCAATGTCTTACCAACAGCAAAAACTAATACTCATTTAAATATTTCAAAGGCAGTTTACAAGATATTTTTTACTACTAAGTTGTTCAAAACCATGTCTAGACATTTTGCACTATAGAGAAGAACACATCCTAAAAGGTATCTCAACAGAATTCCAACTGTTAATTTTTGTATAAGAAAAACTCTAATAAAACTGTTGAACTCTGTACTGTTATCAGAGATCTAGTCTTTAAATCAGGGTCACAGGCTCAAGAACACCTACTCTCACTTGTATTAAAATTGGGCTAGAGTTGAACATCAAAGCTGATTCCATTATTGTTCCTCAAGGAACTCGGTAAGCACAGGTCCCATTTGCTCTAAGTATCCTTCATTACAGGCAGCCCCACTGGATAGTACTTCAAGCTTATATGATCAGTGAAGTGGGGAACAAACTTGATCTACAATACCTGAAGATTCAGACTTAGGGAAATCTTCAAGTAATAAAATAGTTCCCCGAATTATCAATTACAAGGGAGGGACTAGCTTCTTGCTGCTGTGGCCAAGGGCTGTGGCAGTAGGGAGCTGGTCCTGAAGCAACCTGCAAGGAGCAGGGTAGTAGGTAAGATTGAGGAACTCACCAATTCATTGACTTTCATCCATTCAACAAACAAAAAGCACCTGTAAGTGTGGGTGCTATGCTAGGTGCTGAATCAAATGAAAGAAAAAGCTATGGAGCCTGCTGTGACAGACATGGTCACGAGTAACTGCAGCGAATGACTCAGCACACAGAAGCAAGCTGTGCAGTTACTCTAACTGGAAGCAAAGTTCTAACAGTCATAGGAAATCCAACTAGTATGCTAAACAAAGCTAAACATATTTCTAATTTGGAAAAATCACATTTTCACTGCCATTGTTCTAGTGAATTTTCCCCTTTGAGAATTTTTTGGAGCAAAAGACAGTAAATTTTTAAAAAGAACAAAACATTCACATCAATAAACTATTCGGTTGGTACTTAGACAAAGAAAATTGACAACTATTAACTTGTTTATGATAAACCATATTTCTTAATTTAAACAGCCCACATGTCAGGTTTTGGTAAGGCAGTCAAATATAAATATAAAGAAAAAAAAAGATTAAGGAATTATCCTAAATGTTACTGTGGTAAAATATTTGACTTCAGCCACATCAACTTTGTTTCTATTCCATAAACACCTAAGTTTGTATTGAACTGAAAACGTAATCAGATTTGCTTCCACCAGCACCCCCAACCCAGATTTGCTTTATAAAAATACTTCTAAAACACAAATCTAAGCAATGAAATGTTTGATAACTGATATTTATTGACTATCTTTATAGGTTATGCACTATGATAAACACTGAGAATATGAGAATACTAGTAACATAGGGAACCTCTCTTTCAGGAGCTTACAGATATTAGTAAAACAGAAAAACAGGCAATAAGCTTAAATAAGAGTGGTAAAGGAGAGTGCAAGATGCATGTAAGCACATATAAAAATACATGGGAAAAAGGACACAAAAAAGTTGTACTTCAGAGCATGGAGGGATGAAGTTTCCTAATCTGTGAGATGTTGTGGTTCTGGAGTTTCGGAAACTGACCAGAAGTTTGCTGGGCAGTCCCCACCGCTACTACTATAACCACACACTCATGCAGGATGAGGAATGGACAGGGAAGAAGCATTGGTGCAACTGTGTGAAAAATGAGAAGCAGCAAGGTATGTAAGATGATGCCGCTACAGCTCAGAGTTCACAGGGAAAGGGCACAGAGACAAACACGAGAAAGGGGCAGAGGCTAGACCATCATGGAAGCTTTACATTTGGAACTTTACATTTATACTTAAAAAAAAAAAAAGAAAAAAGAAACAACTATTCAGAGATTCTAAACAGAGAATTGGTTGTTTTAACTTTTAACTGTTTATAAAATACTGGAGGTAGAAGCGCCTCCAGCATGCCAGGCAAGAAGCCAGACAATACCTCAAGCACAGTTCTCATTTTAACATTTAAAATGAAGGCAGACCTAGGCCAGACTGAAACAGAAAAGTTTCTATGCTATCCTTTGTCACAGCACTCTAAAACATAACTTCCAAAAAACTCTTATTTCATTAATTTTTTACTTCAATTAAATGATAAAATCCCCAAACTGAAAACACTACATATTCACAGAAATTACTGTGATTTTCCAAATAAAAAACACAGTTCACTTCATGGTCAAAACAGTAGGTGTTATTATCTGCACATCACTTACTCAGTAATTTTTTGTGTTAGAGTACCTGTCACCTGCAGACCTGAAGTCACAATAAAGTCTAAAACTTTAACTCCATGACCCAAATTAATGCAAGAGGAAACGCATGTGTATGAAATTAAAATGCTTTGCATCCCATGAATCTAAAAGATGTTAACCTTTACTTTTTTCTTTAATGCTGGCTGGACATTATTCTGGACACTTTTCCTAGTGTGTTGTTAATTGTCAAGATGTACACCTATCGTAAGGTGGAACTATGGACATGACAGTGCAAACCATCTAAGGACTAGGTAGTATTTTAGTCATCTTAAAAAGTAAAAGCACCCCAAAATCACCTAAGATGAGAGTATCAAACTACTCTGAACCCCTCAAGCCTACATTTCTGTTTTCAGGTAAGAAGAAAACAACTTGATAACCAAAATTTTATGAAGAAAAGATTCCTAACAGTAAAACATTACTTAACATTTTAAAAGGCATCAACTGTTTTTATTTACCTCTTCTTCACTGCTATTATCTTCTTTCTCTTTTTCATCATCTTCCTCCTCCTCCTCTTCCTCAGCTTCACTACTGGAGCTATCTTCTTTCAACTCGGTCTTCCAGTTAGCAGGT